>NW_028229784.1:0-80124 GCF_053477565.2 Lygodium microphyllum | reverse complement strand
TGTTCTTGGGGACCTTGCTGAAAAAGATAAACTTAAATGCATCACTAACCATCTAGTAGATAGAGCATCATTATGGTGGACTGTTGTCCACAAGAGTGTTCATTGTCCCTCTAGTTCGAAGGCCTTCCAAAATGAATTTTTGTAGAATTTTCTTCTTGGACCACCTCAATTCCATGAAAAAACAATCAAATAGTGGTATCTTCTACAACAAAAAGATCATGAATCCATTCCACAATACACTGAGCACTTCTGGAATGCCTTACTACAACGTCCAATGCTTGAAGATATTCCTGCGGAGGCAATCCACAAGCGCAAGCATATGTTCAGTGTCAAAGGGTTTTCTATTCATGGCATAAAACATGGAGTTCTTATGTTTACAGAAGAACTTCATTAGGATTCACATGAGAAACTTTCATACATAATCCAGTCATTATTCCCCTACATTTGTCTTAGATACCATTTAATCTCATAAGTTCCTTTGTAACTTAACATGCAATTTTCAGTTTGTATCATGTAAATTGACAAAAAAATAAGTCTACGAGAACCTTTAACTTGAACAATAGGTGGAAATTGATAGTTTACAGGTTATGTCACATTGGTTCATGAGGTGTATTTGCTTGGAAATCAAGAAGAGTGCCCAAAGTCTATTTGGTTTGTATGGGACATGAAGTAATGGTTGTAAGATACTTGTGTGACTTGCAAGTGACCTATATGGTCCACTTTTTGTGTGGAAGCAGGAGAGGAGTGTAGCCTGCATTTTTTAGGCCTCCACACCTGTGGCAGATGGAGGGAGAGTTGAAGACTATGGTGCATGCTCCAAAGCATGCAAACACACAGCAAACTGAAGATAGAGAGGAGATACAAACAAAGAAGACGAGAGTCCTTTTTTCCCATCCATTTGGTATTACGAAAATGAGTGGTATGACAGTCCATAAAAGGGAAAAGCAGAGATAAAGTATTCAGCTTGCTCTTATGAATGTCTTCTTCCATTCTCTTACCATATTCATGGTCCATTGAAGCCCTTCTTGTGCCCAAGTACTTGAGTGACTTTGGGGGAAGTAAAGGGGAGTGTTAACCCCAAATCGAGATGGTCCCAGGTCGAGATGGCAAAGAGAGGAAGAAAAAACCAGATAAACATGGAAAAAGAGCAAAGACACGCAGGCGACCTCCAAAACCAAGCGAGGGCAAAAAAGCACAATTTTAAATGAAGGGCGCCTCAAAAAATTTGGAAAACTCTTGTAAAAGAGTGCCAAGCTCCCTCCTGTGCCAATTGTAAAATACTAGACAGGTGTAGGCTAGAGGCATAAGGCTAGAAGAGGGAAATGGAAAAAAGGACCTTGCCACAATGGCCAGTCATGTAAAAAAGAGATGGGTGCCCATGGGATTTTAGGGTTTGTGTATATAAAGTTCAAAAAGTGAATGAGAGCTCATTCTTTGGTGTGTGGCAACAAGATTCTTCTTCTTCTTCTTCTCTCCTTCTCATCTTCTTGCTTGTGTGTGCTCTTGAGAGAGGGAGTGTGAGAGTGAGGGATCAAGAGGGTGAAGCTCTTCACCATCTCCTCTTCTCTTCTTCTCGTCTCTTCTCTCTTCTTGCGCGTGCGGCTATGGAGGATGGAGCTTGGAGGTGGAGGAGGCTTGAGGATGCTTGAGCTTGCATTTAGGATCGTGGAGCTAGCAGAGTGTGTGAGAGAGGAGGCAACTCATATCAGCACCAAGGTAAGCTCACTACACTCGTAGGATCGACGGCACGTTGGCTAGGTGAGAGATAGCCAATAGAGCTCGCTTGGAATGCTTGAAACAATAAGCGGTCCGTGGGTCTTGGCGGTTGAGCAAAAGCTCCCATATTTTGGTTCCATTGTTGGGACCAACGGATTCAAGCTTGAGCACTTGCGCGCCTCATATTGAGCATCAAAGTAAGGGATTCATCCCCGAAACGGAGCTTGAGATAGGTAGGAAGTTTGGGTGTTTTTTATCTTCAAAACAAGTAAGTATTTTGGTTTATTTTGTTTGTTTGATGATTGGGAAACATGGAGAAATCATTTCAGTGTTTTGCTTTCAATTCTTGTTGCATTTAGAGTAGGTTAGGATTAGGAAATCACATCGGAGAAGGGTAGGGTTTACTGTTGCAAAACATGGCAAAAATCATGCAAAAATGGCTAAAAGCTCACTTGTGATACCTAAGATCGGCGAGTGATTGGGGGCACCAACACCATACCCGAGAAGGGGTATAAGAGCCAAGAGGCCAAGGGAGAGCTCATTTGTGACCATTTCAGTGAGAGAGAGAGAGAGAGAGAGAGAGAGATCTATTGCTCGATTCGATCCGATCGCACCAACGACGAGCCCACCACTCTATCCAAGTATATGAATCCCTTCCCTTACCCCCTTAGGTAGGATTTGGAGGTTTGTGCCTAATACGATTGAGGAAATCACAAGGAACAATTGAAATCAAACTCGCGCTGTCGACGTGCGCTGCGCTCGGCTTGTTCGAACAGTCACTTCTAGGCCGAGTCCCAGAATCGGCCCTCGGCCCTATTTTGCTCGACCCACTCGGCCCAAACCCTAATCGGCCCAAACCCTAATCGGCCCACTCGGCCCAAACCTACTCGGCCCGTCCGAGTCTACCATTTGGACCGTGGACCAATTTAGCCCTCTACCATGTGTCAAACTTGACCCTGAGTCCACCTCCCTTGGCCCAATTGCCTCGGCCCGTCTAAGCGACCTTGTCCGAATGGACCACTTAGCCCGTCCAAGCCAATCTGTCCGAGTGACTTCATTCGAGTCCGCTTTGTCCAAGTCCCAAACTCGGCCCTCGGCCCATGCACCTCGGCCCGCGTCTGAGTGACCCACTCGGACCCTGCAATTCGGACCAGTTGTAGGCCGAGTTTAGATTTTTATCAAATTTTCAAAAATTTGACCCGACCCAGCTAGAACTCAGCAGCGCAAACTGTCGAAAGTCCTTAGGACGCTCAGAACTTGATTCTGGCACACGGAATAGGCAAAATCGTAGGGCACAGCCGCTTAGCAGCTAGAAGTAGGTAGTCGTGAGACCCAAAGACTTAGACGCAAATCGCTAAGTTGTAAAGCCTGATTGGACCAAAAACGAATGAGGCAACATAGTAAGACGGCCAGAAAATTGACCAACAAGCCTATTAGGCCCGAAACAACGCGAGAATGCGTAAGACGCCTAGAAATTGGTTGCTGCACTGACCCTGAATTTCCGCACTTGAAGTATAGTTAAGGAAATTGAAAGCTTGATTGAGCACAAGTGCATAGGAAAAGACACACACATTGAGTGGCCATAAATTGAGGATTATATAACTGAAGAAACTCACCCAGATAAACCACTCAAGGAACCCACTAATAGGAGAGGACCCAAGACATAGACAAACCACCAACGGGCAAAGTAGGACCAAGCAAGGGGTGCTAACGAAGTGGATTTGACAATTCTACTGAACCTGATCGATAGATTGGTGGAGCACGAGAACTCAACAATAGCAGAAGAAAGGTCAGACCATAGATCTAACGACGAATTCGACTTAGGAGTCTTTCTGGATGCTATTCAACACAGCTGATCAGCAGTTACGATGCTCATGCCCGGTATGAGCACCGCGGCAGGACAACAGACGCTATCATCGCAGATCTAGAAGAGGAGAGAAAGTTAGCCCGCAAAGCATTGCAAAGCATGGTTGAATACAATAGGGATCAGCAATAGGCTAGGAGCCAAAGGCAAAGCATGGAGTTGCGAGAGGTACAGCGGGTGCTGAAACTGACTGGCAGAATTTGAACGGACCATGAGAGAGCACTAGAAGGAGACTTAACACTGAGTGAGGTTCTCATGAAGTGGCCGCTTGATAACACGGCTGCAGAGCAAAGTGCCACGGCTCTAGCAACATCGTTGCTCGCAGGATTAGGAGCAAACCAAGGCTCAAAGGGCCAGTCTAAAATCCCTATTGTTGCCAAGCAACTCGATAAGTACCAACCCCATGACGATCCATATAGCTTTGTTAAGCAGTTCGAGCAAGTCTGTGAAGCCAACGGCCTCAACGACCTAACTCAACACTCTCAAGCGTTCGCGCTTTACTTGGGCGACAAGGGTAGGACGTGGTATACGAGCTTAGATACCGCAGAGCGAGCCAACTTCGATGGCCTCAAGGATCTCTTCATTAAGAGATTTGTCGAGTCCGGATACTCTGATAATCTACTAATACGCTTAATGAACATCAAGCAGAAAGAGAAGGAGGACATTTGCGATTACGTGACCCATGTGCGGAGTTTCTTCAAGAGAATCCCTACTGGAGAGCAGCCAACTGAAAGAGTAGTATCAAGTGTATTCATCAGTGGGATTTAGAATGAGTAACTATATAACAGCGAGAGCGCTAGCTAGGGTCTTTGAGGAAGCCATCCGAGTGGACGATCAGCTGAAGGAACAAAGCTCTAGGAGCTCAAACTGAGAGCAGACCAACTCGCAAAATTCAGAGAGAGCGTCAGCCTCGAGTGAGCGATCAGTCCCATCATCCTAGGATGAGGGAAAAACCACCGAGACAAACCAAGACTTAGCTGACGTTAAGATGGAACTAGCCAAGTTGCAAGACATGTTGAGATGACCAATGCGCCCACACATCAAATGCATGTACTGTGGTGGAAACCAATTGCCAGCCGAGTGTCAAGACCCTAGGTTAAGACCTTGCACTAACTACCATAGGTTCGGTCATGACGTCGCACATTGTAGATTGCCAAGAAGACTTCCATACTCACAACCATACGGCCAGCCTTACCTAGCAAACAAGCCACAAACATTTTTCAGAAGGGGAGCCCTATTGGCCCTCCCTACGCCTAAAGACATTAAGCCGGGTGTTCGTAGGATGGAAATAAATCCTACAGGCATTCCTAGACCGCTTGGTCCTTACGTAACCCATCCACCGAGTGATGCTCCTGTCCACTATGTGGAAGAACCAAATGAGCAAGAAGCTTACATATGCCCTTACGTCTCGCATGACGATGAAGGCAATGCTATCCTCATGGATTATCGCCCCGTACCTATGATGGCGTTAGGAAGAGGACGAGGTAAAGGCCTAGGAGGGCAGACGCAGGATCCAATGGACTTGTGGTCACCCAGGTCATGTCTCATCACGTTGCCTTGAAAGGGAGCAGCAAAACAGAGACAAAGCTGACCAAAGGTGTATTGAGTGCGGAATCACCCATCTCTTCGTCGATTGCCCAAAGCGAAAGCTGTCTTCTAGCTCAGCCAATGTGCCATCTGTCCCATTGGGGCTATTTGGTGTCAAGAACCTTGATGGGGAGGCCATACCTATCCTAGTGCGGGTCATGACCCATGCCCAAACGAAGCAGGTTGGCATCTCTCTGCCAGGACCTAGCAATCTCGGTGTAGCCTCAATAGAAAAGAAGAGCCATAGACGGAGGAGGAAGAGGTCGAAAGCTAAAATCACACTAAAAACGGAGAGTGCTACAACTCTACAGGCTGGAAAGAAGGTCTCTGATGTAGAGGCAGAGACTTTAGCCCCTAAGATGGCCGCAAAGGGAAGTGCTAAGGTAGGGGAATACCCGCATACAAAGCGACAGCTAGAGGCCATAGAAAAGGTGAAGGAATGGGTGAAGGAAGCCCAAGAGCATCTAAAAGACGCTGAGCCCATCCTAGAGGATGAAATCGATGACCTCTCCAGCATAAGTATGCCAACCTCACCTCCACAACCAAAGTCGGGAGAAGCAATTGCACCACAAGCAGTGCCGCTAAGGCCAAGCCTCGGTGTTACAGGGCCGCAGTCCAGTCATGGCCACTGGTTAGGACGATCCAGGTTAGGAGAGAGACAAGCACCCAACGATCTCCTGACCACATTGGTGACTACCCCCATAACACTTAGCTTGGAAGATCTACTTAGGCAGCATCCCACCCTATGGAAAGATCTTAAGCATTGGGTTGAAGGGTCACGAGAGCATGTCACAGCAGACCCTCATGACCATGACGTAGAGATGCAAATACCGAGTTTGATACTACACTCTATGCCTAAATCCTTACACGTCAATGTCTTTTGGGAAGGTTCTGAGATGCATGCAATCTTACCAGTTTTAGCCCTAGGTGATACCACGAGAAAGGGAATCGTGGACACGGGAGCTGGGGTTAGTGTGCTTAGCCACGCAGTGCTTCAGACTTGGGAAAACCCACCTGTTAAGACTGCTAGGTTTAATGTCACACTAGCAAACGGTATGAGAGTCAAGCCATTCAGGGTGCTTAAGAATTGGCCAGTGAAGATCGCAGGTGTCCAGTTCTCCGTTGACTTTATAGTCATGAAGGGAGTGGACTACAACATCCTATTAGGCCAACCCTGGATGCACAATGCTAGAGTCATCAAAGATTGGGGTAACGGCTTGATCTTCCTTGGCAATAGGACGGACACCGTGAGAGTAGAGATGAACACCTAGAAGACCTCACGAGTCGACTTAGATGCCATCTCTGCTATGCTCAAGGGTAACACCGAGATCAAGAAACCCTATGGGCCCTTGACCAAGTATATCCCATGCCTAGAGGGGACGAGCAGGATTGGATGCATGTCCTTGCTACAATGGACCTACCGTTCTTTGATCATGAGGCGTATGAGCAAGCCATCAAAACAATCGGCAAGGCTAACAACACACCCTCCGTACTAGTCTGCATGATGGTAGGAAGCCTTCATGGAAAACCAAAGCCCGTAAACTTCCAAGTCCCAACCAACAAAAGGGAACTCGAGGAGATACTGGAATACCTAACGGACAAGCTAGCTTGCAATCTAGCTGCAAATTTCAGACCACTCCAGGATCTCTTAAATGAATCCAAGTGGCAATGGACCAGAGTGCATGACTTAAACCTCATGTATAACTGGGCCATAGTTCCTGACCAACGACAAGAGATATACCAAGCCCTAGGAGATGACCAGCAGTCTGATGAAGAGGATCCTAACAATGAATACAGAGACTGCCAATCCTTGAATGATAAAAGTAAGGATGAGGTAGATACCGTGGAATACGACACTGAAGGACAAGAAATAGAGCAAATACGAGCAGAATCCAAGCCGTAGAAAAAGAGTATCTTCAGGATGGAGAGAGGAGTTATGCGCATAGAGTGTGATCGTGCCTGTTTGGAACATGTAGGAGCCATAGACCTTGAGCAAGCAGGCCTATTCTAGCCAGGAACGACATCAGTGCTTAGAACTGAATCACCATTTGAATTGCACCCACCAGGGGAGACCACCTCTTTTAGCAAAGACGGAGGGTTTGACTCTGAATCAGAGGTTAGTTCAGATAGTGATCCAGAAATCCCTAGGCCACCCAAAACCAGATGCACCAAGGGGGACCTACCCATCCACCTGAGGCGCAGACGATTGAGGCAAGATAAGGCAAAACAACCCAGGGATACACGAACAGAAGAACAACAAAAACTGCAAGACCTCCCTAGACTATTTACAAAATTCAAAAAAGGGGATAGGGTACTAGTCCTGTTAGGTGCCAAACATCAAGCACAGATGAGCAAACCAATCAAGGGACCAGACAAGGAGGTGGACCTAGCCCAGGAAGGGGAAACACCCCGACCAGCCTTCATTGCCGATGACTTGACTGATGAAGAAGAAACGAGTCTTGTCGCTCTCTTGCGAGAGTACATAGACGTGTTTGCCTAGTCCTTAGAAGAGCTTAAGGGGGTAGATCCGAGTGTCGTGACTCACAACATACCCATGATGATAGAGATGCAACGTCCGTCAAGCAGCGACCATACCCTATGAATCCAAAACACGCTCATGCTGTCAAAGAAGAGATTGATAAGCTGATGAGAGCCGGATTCATCTACGAAATGGAGCACACAGACTGGGTATCGCCCATAGTCATCGTGATGAAGAAGAATGGAAAAATCCGAGTGTGTGTCAATTATAAGAAGGTGAACGTTGCTACCAAGAGGAACAACTATCCGTTGCCATACACCGAGCACATGCTTGAGAGAGTGGCAGGTAAGGAAGCCTACAGTTTTCTAGATGGCTTCTCAAGGTACAACCAGGTGCAAGTGCATCCTGTGGACAGGCATAAGACTGCCTTCGCCACTGAGTGGGGCATCTTTGCTTACATAGTCATGCCCTTCGGGTTGACTAATGCCCCTGCCACTTTCCAACGCCTCATGTGCACCATCTTTAAGGACATGCTTTGCAAGGAGTTAGAAGTCTTTTTCGACGACCTCTGTGTCCACTCGACCTGGATCAAACACCTAGACAAACTCCGAGTGGTGTCGCTTATATCATCTCTCCTTGAACCCCTTAAAGTGCCAATTTTGGGTGAAGCATGGATGCATCCTAGGACATGTGGTGTCGAAGAACGGCATTGCCACTAACTTCTCAAAGGTCAGGGTTATTGTTGACCTTCCACCCCCAAACGACTATAAGGGAGTTCAATGCTTCCTAGGCCATACTGGATACTATCAGCGGTTTGTACTAAATTATGCATTGATCACCAGACCCTTGTACAAGTTGCTTATTGTCTTCGAATGGACCGAAGCATACCAACAAGCATACAAAGAGTTGAAGAAGGCTCTAACCACAGCACCAATCCTACGAGCCCCAGATTGGACCATTACTTTCTACGTGCATATCGATGCTTCTAAGTTTGCCGTGGGGGTAGTGTTGTGCCAACCTGGTGAATACAATTTAGACTATCCAATGAGCTTTGCTAGTAGATAACTCACAGAGATGGAAATGAACTACTCGACGGCAGAAAGAGAGGGATTAGTTATGGTATTCGCTGTGAAGAAATTCCGGCATTATCTTTTGGCCACGCCCTTTACCTTCTTCGTGGACCATCAAGCCTTGCTCTATCTAGTAAACAAACCTTGTGCTATAGGACGGATAGCTCGATGGCTCCTTCTGCTTTTAGAGTTCGACTTCTCCGTGGTGGTACAGAAGGAAAAACATCATTACATGGTTGATCACATGTCACGCATTCCCACCGGAGAAGCCGCTAGGACAAGGTGTTGTTGATGAATTACCCGACGCCCATCTGTTTTTAACCTATCCAACGAAAGAGATCTATTTAAGGCTGATCTAACACCATATTGGGCAGATGACATAGTCCAAGTGCTTGAGCACAAATTGCCTGATCGACCGATAGAAAAAGCCCGACTTAGGCAATTAATCCTTAAGATACATCCCTATCAGCTGATTGCAGGCCAACTCTATAGGCTGGGGCAAGATGGATTGCTGCGTAGATGTTTTTGCAAGCATGAGATGCACGATGTGCTTTCAAAGGCACACAACAGCATTGCTGGAGGGCACTTTAGCAGGGATACGACAGCATGAAAGGTGTTGCAGTCTCAACTGTGGTGGCCCACGCTTTTCCGCAACGCAGCACGATTTGTCAAGCACTGTGATGAGTGCCAGTGGATGAAGGTTCCGATTCAAAAGGATCAAATGGAATTAACCTCAGTTATTGCTCGACAACCCTTCGAAAAATAGAGAATTGACTTCGTTGGACCCATCAGTCCTACGGCACAGTATTCGCAGGCCAAGTACATCATTGTAGCCACGGACTACCTCACGAAATGGGCAGAAGCGAGAGCAACACAAAAAAATGATGCTAGAACGATTGCTAAGTTCTTGTGGAAGCAAGTGATCTCATGATTTGGCTGCCCCATCGAACTGGTCAGTGACCAAGGCACGCACTTCATCAATGAAGCGATCGCGCATCTCCTGCCCACCTTCCTCATCATCCATCGCAAATCCTCACTATACTACCCTCAAGCAAACAGCCATGCCAAATCAACAAATAAGATTCTTGTCAATGTCCTAACCAAGGTTGTCTCTGCTTCACGCAGCGATTGGGACAACAAGCTGATGGCAGCTTTGTGGGCTTACCGCACAGCTTATAAAATGGCTATCGGTCAAACCCCCTTTAGGCTGACATATGGAACAGAAGTGATTCTACCATTAGAATTCTTTGTTCCTAGCCTGAGAATACCACTTCAAGAACGATGGGAAGGGAAGGAGGCATGGACACAACGCTTAGTTGAACTTGAACACCTCTCGAAGACTCATCTTCTAGCCACCCATGCACTGATCTATGAGAAAGCCCGATGCAAGAGCTGGTTTGACCAACACATCAAGCATTGCGAGTTCGAATCGGGTGACTTAGTGCTCCTCTACTCAGTTAAGGGCATAAGCAAAAAATGAAATTTAGAGGTCTTGGACCCTTCACAGTTCGTGTGATCAGCCGAACAGGCAATGTCGAACTTGAGACCCTAGACGGTGAAGGAGTAGGCTTCTTCAATGGCAGTCGTGTCAAGAAGTACTACCCTCCTACGCATCCCTTGCATGAGCCACCAATGTTAGAACCGCCTGTCAAAGTACGAGTAGCCACTCACTAAAATTGACGATGAGGATGAGGAAGCCGTAGAGCCCGCATACCTCCATATCACGATCACTGCCAACCAAACATGCGCTTTTAATGCCCTGATCGATGAGGGAGCAGACTGCAATGTCTTAACTCATGATCATTGGACCCAACTTGGCAAACCACGACTTCAACCCACCATTACCAAATAAATCCCATATGGGGCCCACTCATACACACTTCTAGGCAAGTGCAGAGCCGCCGTCTCTATCAAATCTGCAACTGTACCACTAATTTTTTACGTGTTGCTAGACACTAAAGACGCGGGCACGGAGTCGCTGTTGGGGCGAACTTTCAAAAAGCAAGCTCACTGTAATGTTGATTATGTGTCCCAGTGCATCCACCTCGCAATTACAACTTTTAGCAAGGGCTGCGTGACCTCATCCCGAGCCACAAAGCCACCGATAGAAACATATGTAGTCATGTCTAAGAAGCGAGGTAGTGCATGGCTGCCACTCCCTGAATTTCATAGACCACAACCCATAGCAGCCAAAGCTAAGGCCCCACAGCCTCCCCTTGAATGGATGCCTAAACAGCAGCAACAGCCGCCTAGGAGTCGACGCTCCTACCCTCATAAGACCAGAAACTCTAAACCTAGGAGGCCTAGATGCAGTTACAGGAATAGACGCGTAATTAGTCAAAGATGGGTCCCCAAAGCCTTCTTGCACGCACAAGGCTACTATGAGGGAAATTCTTGGATATGGATACCTAAGGCCCACACGGCCGAAGGCACCACTTGTACGCCAGCCTCAAGCTTGATCATCCCAAAAACTGTAAAACCTCAAAACCACAAGCCACAGAGCTTCCCTGACTCGCAACCATCAAGTTCATCCACGCGTGAACCCAAGAGAATCGCCCAAGCCTATCGACCCAAGCAACAGCCACCATCACAAGAGTCATCACAGAGTGGATCCGACTTCCCAAATCCATCTTGAAAGCAATAGGCCGTCACTCGAGGCTGTTGCTAACCCAACCAAAGTCCCAACGACCCAATCGTAAGATCAAGAACACTCACCATCGTAACTTTTCGTTGCAAAAGGCTCAAGTCCTACCAAACCCCAACCACTTGCTGCAGGCCTTAGACCCTCTTACGAGAGGAAATCCTTTCTCACACTAGTAGCTGATTTATCGGAAAAAACAGGGGATGATGTGGTGGATTGCATTAAGGGACTGGACACCACTTTTGTGTCGCTAGCTCTGAGCTATGATTGACTGGATTTAGGCCTATTGGATGAATCCTTCGCAACCGAAGTTTAAATGATGCCTTGTTCTTGGGAAACTTTTGAATTCGCGTTCGCAAAAGCCGCTACCTTCGCTGCTGCTGATTGCTCAGTAGTGAGATCTCCAAAGAGCAAGCAATCAAACAACACCTCATCACATCATATGATCAGCAAACCACTTCTGCCAACTGACCAAGAAGTTGCAGAGCTGTCATGTAATGTGTCCACTAGAATCATCCAGGACACGTCTTAGCAGTCCATCGGAAAGGATGTCTAGAAAGCTCCACCCAGCATTCCCATGGAATGTTACGAGACTTGCGATCTAGGTCTTCCCGCGTCTACCACGTAGCGGAAGTATCCTGGCCGTTTCCACTTAGGATCGACCTGAATTTGGGTTTTCCTGTTTGGTCATTAGCTAACAGCAACTAGCATCAGACCCGAGCGAACTACTTTATGCAGAAACACTAGCTTCGAAGCGGATTCACACTGCACTTGGTTCAAGGAGAATGGGAAATGAGAGGGATGCAAAACTCAACCTCTCTACCATAAGGCATAGTCCCATTCCGTTCCCCTAAAACAACGTAAATCGGGTAAAACATAATTCTAGGTCATTGCTTTCGATGATCCTCCCGCTGTTCTTCGAGATTTTTGAGAAAAGTTCCTAGCTAACCGGGACCACCCAACCGTAGGACGGACCCATGGCCCATCCTCCGCACTTTCCTCAGTTTGTTTTAGTTATGTAATTATCTAACACATTAATTTGACATATAACAATCAGCTTCTTTAATTACTCCTGTTAAGCACTAGTTCCTTCACGTAATCTTATCACATGACATAGAAAAACAATATCAGACAAATTCTTTATTTATCATTTCATCATTTTATCTTTGAAATACAAGGAGTTTTTGCCCGTAGGCTTGTCCATAATCCGCCCGAAGGCTATCCAGTAATCCACAGGGATCACTATTCCAAGCTTTCGCCCGTAAACTAGTATGCGGGCCTCGAGATCCAATCCCGAGTCACGTTAGCCTCTTGTGCAGGACCCGGAAGGCGAGGGATTTACGGCCAGAGCCCCCCCTGGCACCCAAGCGTCCTCCTGCTCCAAGTAGAGCTCAATGGAAAGACCTCTCGCGGTAGGTTCGGTCCACGTTCCCGGCGCGGTGAACAACCCCCTTGATTAGGGTCAGGCAGGCAGTCGAGGGTAACTGAAGCTGCCTCTCCCTTCAGGCCTTCAACCTGAAGCATTAGATATCATTTCATCCTTTAGTTCTTTGAGCAAACAATGCAAACAGTGCTTTCTAAACTGTTACAAGCACAATCAATTCCAATGGTCGTTTATTTGGCCAACTGTCAAGGAGTGAATCCTTCTCTCCGAATGCATCCAGCATTCGATCCGGGATCAATTGCGACTTGCCAAGATCCCCAAGGGTTTGTTTGTTCACCCTTTTGTCCTTGGGTTAGGGCCATACCCTCTTAACCCAACTTAACCAATACCTTAGGTTTTATTAACAGTAAATCCTGGCGACCATGTCACTTTAATTTATTGATTGATCATTTGCTTCCAAGCAAATACCTAACTTCCCTTTACTTGGCAATTTTTCCCAAGAAATGTGATATAACAGGATGACTACTCATCCTCTTGCAAGTTAAACTTGCGCAAGAACTTGCCAACCTCATTTCAAGAAATGGCATAACTCTCTTGTGAACCAACCACAAGTCTACGTGACGTTGCAACTTATTGCACAAGTGTCGCATCTATTCCATGGGCTCATTTCACCCATTGAACGGCGTTTTTTTTTTTGGTCACGGAATTATCTCCAGACGAGAAGCAGGGTTTAGGGTGTCTTCTTACCCAACCCATTCCTAATTACACTAGGCCGACCACGGTCCTAGGAATTCCAACTCAATCCGAGTTTCATCATTTGAACGAGTGACCCTTAGGGTAGAAACCTTAGATCGTTTCTTGCAAGCCCGTCCAATTGTCCCTACATCCCGTGAATGTGGGTAGGACCTTTGGGTATGAGGGTTTCGACTTGGCAACAAGTGTGAAACTAGGTCAAGTCCTTAACGTGCTAAACCCTAGTTAGCACTTGGAGTATTTATTGTATCGATTGAACCATCCTATGCGAATACTTTGCGGTTTAAGTGATTTAGGTATTCGAGTTTACTTGTCTTGCGATAAGGACGAACCATTCCTAGAGATGTTTACTTGATCTAAAAGGGGAAAACTAGTTGCATTTTGTCACAATTTACGTGAGCACACGATTCATTGCTTCTACGTACGACTAGATTCACAATCCCTAACTTTTCTTGTTAAGGCCAAAAGGCATGTAAAATTTCGGCATAACTTCCATTGATCCTACTAGGACTTGCATTCATGAATCATGCTTGCAATTCTTTTTCTAAGCTTTTTAAGATTTCATGCTTAATGAACCATGCAACCTTTCCTTAGCTACATCTCTTGATGAATGAAATTCATGCCAATTGAAGCTAGAGTTAACCTATTTAATGCAACCCTTAGAATTATCTCCACGCTTTGCTATTTCCTACGGGTGATAACGACTTCCTTAATGAGTCATTACCAAGAAGATTTGTCTAAAAATGTGACATGCCATTAATCTTTCCATGCCCAGTAAAAGGTGTACCTCAATAATTTCAACCTTGTAATGAGGCAACAGTTGTCCTAGGCTCGTCACTTTTGAATGCACAAAAGGAAACTTACTGGTAAGGTCCTAAAAATGCATAGACACCTTATGTTCTTTTCATTCATTCCATTGAACGTACCAACGACCAATTTTCATATCTTGAGCTAATTCTAGTAAATGTTCAATAGCCAATTCATTTTCCAACTGCATTTAACTTGACTAGTTGAATTTGAACATGCATGAGTGCTTCCTAATCCATGAAGTTATCGTGACTAATTCAATACTTTTGTGTGGAATCCAAATAGATAAAACCTAGACTTGTGGACTCCGGGAAATATCCACGTAAATACTAGGAGAAGATCCTCCCGCTGGCGCGCCTTGTGACTTTTTAGGGCCATCGTAGGCATGATTTCGGCTTGTGATTTACCTTCGCAGTCTATCAATTTTTCTCATCTTGGTATGCAGCCTTATGATCTTTGCCTTTCTCCATCGTACATAGGAGATTCCTTTGCGGGACTTCAGATGAACGGTGCTTGCGGAAAAGGGGCTTTATGAGCTTCTTAGGAAGAAACCGGGGTGGTGGCTAGGAATGGGTTTACGGATGGCTTGTGGGCTTTGAAGCCTATTTGCGGAGAGGCTCTTACGATGGGTCTCGCGGGAAGGGAGCTTTATAAGCTTCTTCTTCTTCTCTTCAAAATTCCGAGGCTAGGAATGGGCTTGCGGGTGATTGGTGGAAGGGCTTGTAGACTTTCCCTTCTTCTCTTCAAAGTCCGGGCTAGGGGGGGGGCTTGTAGGAGTTACAATGGGAAGGATGGATTTAAATTCCAGAGGGTAGAGTGGACTTAAAGAAGATTCAATGGGGAAGGGGTTTAAAACCCGGCTAATATGGCTTTATGTGAGTCCATGAGAATAATCCATGGAAGGGTAAAATAGTTTTGTGGAATGCAAGGGGAGCAAGGCTTAAATCCCCGGGTTTGAAAAAAAACCACTTGAGAAGGTAATAACAAAAGGTCCACGGGAAGGGGGTTTAAATGGACCACGGGAAGGGGGTTTAAATGGACCACGGGAAGGGGGTTTAAATGAACCACGGGAAGGGGGCTTAAAAGAAGATCCCTTAGAAGCTTCCAAGAAGCTTCTTGGAATCTTCTATGGTCTCAGTATTCACGTGGGGGGGGAAAAAAAGAGGGGGATGGCTATAGTTGACAATTGTTGGTGGGCAGGAGGCGAAATATGGGAGCAGTGAATCTTCAGGAGATTCCTCCTCCCTCTTGGCCAGCAGAGCGGTGCAGCTCTCTTCTTTCCTCATGCCCAGTAGCGTGACGCCCTCCTCCCTCACGGCTAGCAGCCGATTATCCCAGCCTACTCCTCGGCTAGTAGAGCAGCGCGGCTCTCTTCTCCCCTTCGACGGCGGCATCCCGACTCTCTTCAATCTCGTTCTTCCTTGGCCTGGCCAGCGCCCCGTCGTATCACAGCCTCTTTTTTTTTCTTATGCCTACCTTCTCCCCCCCGTCGGCATGATGACCGCCTGATGGCGGCAAGTTGGTGGCATCCTACAGCAGCCTTCTCACATCCCTCCTTCACACGACGTAGCACGGCCTCCTTCCTCCTCTTCACGGGCCCCTCCTTCACCGCAGCCTCCCTCCCTGGCTATCCCATACCACTTAAATAGGTGAGGGGGAGGGGGTCCTCCCTCCCCCACGCGGCATCATGCATGCCTATATTCCCTTACGAGCTCCAGCTAGATGCTAAGTCATAGCAGCTCCCCTCTCTCTCCTCCAGCACAATCGTTTGGCTGTATTTTTTTTAAAAAAAATGCCATAAATCCAAAATTTCATCTTGATTTCTTTCCAAGAGGGGGTTCACACTGTTGAGAGAGAGAGAGAGAGTACGAGAGAGATACACAAGACATGCTCCCAAAGAATGATTCATATTGATGTAGAGTTAGTATATATAGGTGAGACCCAAGTCAAGTGAGAGATGATATATATAGTTGTAACATCCCCACTCAAACAAAGGTCTCTGGCTGCGAGTGAAAAAACCCTTGGGGAGAACAAGGGAAAAACCCGAGCCCCTACACATACCTACGATACAAAAATGATTTACTATAAAGTTTTCTTGAATACAATGATACATGCCTCAATCAGTGAGACAAGAACTTGGAACAATACCAAGTTCATGTCTTAATGAGCTAAAGCGAGCTTCACTAAGAGCTTTTGTGAAGATGTCTGCAACCATTTGATCACTGGGACAATGCTCCACCATAATGGAACCTTTCTTGACTTCATGTCGAACATAATGATAATGAATAGCAATATGCTTTGATTTACTATGTTGTATATAGTCTTTCGTAAGACTAATAGCACTTTGGTTATCACATCGAAGAGGTGTACTAGATAATGAAGGATGCCCCAAATCTGCAAGTAGTTGTCGAAGCCAAACTAGCTCGCGAGCTGCTAATGATGCAGCAACATATTCGGCTTCAGTTGTAGAAACCGCAACACATCGTTGTTTCTTGCTGGACCAAGAAACCAAACATCCATTTACAAAGAAACAATTTCCACTTGTAGATCTCATGGATAAGTGTGAACTTGCCCAATCAGCGTCTGTATATCCAATAAGGTCAAGAGAAGTTGAAGAAGATAAAGAAGAATCCTCTCGACGACGATAAATAAGACCAAATTCCTTAGTACCCTTGAGGTACTTAAGAATACGTTTTGCAGCACTCCAATGAATAGTGGAAGGGGAAGAAAGATACTGTCCCAAAAAGTTAGCTGCAAATAAAATATCTGGTCTTGTGTTTAAACCAATAAATTGAAGACAACCAACAAGATTAGCAAAAGGTTGATGAATGACTGATTCTTCATTGCATGTTGTAGATGTACCCTTGGTAGAGCTTGAAAGAATGGGAGTGTTAGCAGAGTGCGCATTTGTCAACCCAAACTTCTTAACAATATCATTAATAAACTTTGTCTGGCGAAGAAGAAGAATGCCTTGTTGTCGGTGTCGTTGAACTTGAATACCCAAACAAGAATGTATCTCACCAAGATCCACCATTTCAAATGCAGTCGATAAAAGCTTCTTCATAGCATCCAAGAAAACAATATTATTTGACACAAGAATAGTATCATCAACATATAGAGCAAGAATAATAAAATATTTATCCTCCCTTTTGATGTAAAGATTTGGGTCAGCAAAACATGCAACAAAACCTTTAGATGTGAGGAACTGATCAATCTTAATATACCAAGCACGAGAGGCTTGCTTCAATCCATATAATGCACGATGAAGCTGACATACAAGATGCTCCTTTCCTGCAATCATAAAACCTTCAGGTTGCTCCATATAGATTTCTTCTTCAAGATCTCCATTGAGAAAAGCCGTTTTAACATCCATTTGGTGAATTTCTAGATCAAATAGTGTTGCAAAAGCCAAAATCATACGAACAGTTGTGGAACGCACAACGGGAGAAAATGTTTCTTGATAATCTACTCCTGCAATCTTTGAGTAACCTTTTGCAACAAGTCGTGCTTTGAACTTATCAAACGAGCCATCAGCTTTGGTCTTGGTTTTATAAACCCATTTACATTTGATAGGAACACGATTTGGGGGGAGTTCAGTAAGAATCCATGTACCTTTGGAGATTAAAGAATCGTACTCAGCTTGCATAGCTTCTTGCCATTGATCCCTTTGAGACGAATTTATAGCTTCCATATATGATATTGGATCCTCTTGGACAGACATAGCATCATCAAAGACATCATATTCAATAGAATAGAATCCATGCTCTATCTCAATAGGAAGATCAACATAGATCTCCAAATTTTCATCAATCTTCCTTGGAGGTGAAGGAGGTTTATGATCATCAGAATTAGTAGAATCACAAAGCAAGTAAGGAAATGCACTAAGCAAAGATTGTGTATCATCTGAAACATCTGATGACCATGTGCCACCCATAGTCTTCTCATCAAATATAGCATCACGACTAATGATAACCTTTTGAGAAGAAGGATCATAAAATTTGTAACCTTTGGAATGATCTGAATAACCAAGAAAAATAACCTTCAAACCTGGAGAATCCAACTTATGTCGAGTGTCCTTGGGCACATGAATATAAGCAATGCAGCCAAATGTGCGAAAGTGAGAGACTGAAGGTGTCTTCCCTGTCCAAATTGTTATAGGAATTTTACCAGCAGGTGCAGTAGTTGGAAGATGATTTTGAATAAAAACAGCTGTTAGAAGTGCTTCAGTCCAAAACTTTCGAGACAAACCAGAGTGTATAAGCATGCAACGTATAGCATTAAGAATCATGCGATTTTTGCGCTTAGCAACACCATTTTGATGAGGAGAATAAGGAACTGTAAACTCATGATGAATACCTTGATCCTTACAGAAGTCATCAAATAGATTGGATACATATTCACCGCCATTGTCACTGTGAAGCGTCTTTATAGAGAATCCAGTTTGAAGCTCCACACTTATCTTGTATTGTTTAAATATAGATAAAGCCTCAAACTTATGTCGAAGAAGATAGACATGTGTGTACCGTGAGAAATCATCAATGAAAGTTATAAAATATCGATATTGAGACTTTGAGGCAGGAAAAGGACCGCAAATATCAGTATGAACCAAATCCAAGAGAGCACAGGAATGTGATGAAGTAGAAGTGTGGAAAGGCGAACGATGGTGTTTTCCAAGTGCACAGTACTCACATATTCCCATACGTGGATGAGATTTAAGATCCATACCTTGCACAAGACCATGACGATGAAGATCAAGAATTTTGGCAAAATCGGAGTGTGCAAATCGTTGATGCCATAATTTGCAATCTGCATCTCCAGGGGCAGTAACAACATTTGCAACTGTATCATTCAATGATAGCTCAAATAGATTACCATGTCGAGGAGCCACTGCTATAGTATGCCCGTCTTTCTCTATACGACATTGATTATGATCAAAGCCAACAAACAAACCAAGATCAACTAGACGAGCAACAGAAAGAAGATTTCTTTGCAAATCTGGAACATGAAGAACTCCTCTTAATATTCTAGTGGATGAAACAGTCCCCAGATATAAATCGCCCACTCCTTTGACTTGACAAGTCGTATCATCCGCAAGGTAAACAAACTTCTTGACAGGAAGAGAATGATAATTGTGAAGCCACTGCGATTGGTATGTCATGTTTCCAGTGGCACCTGAATCAACGATGAATAGAGAACCATCATGAACATGAAGTACCTTTTCTGGAGAGATATCATAATGGACGAAATTGAGCTCCTGATGAGTATGATCATCATCAGTTGTAGTTTGTTGAACAATATAAGCTCGAGAACGTTCTTCATCATATCTGCGTTTATAACAACGATGAGATGGATGATCTGTATGTGCACAATAATCACAAGGAGGAAAACTTTTGGACGAGCGAGGTTGCTTTGTAGTAACTCCATGCTCCTCATCATATTGACGTGCCCAGCAATCAGAAGCCACATGACCTTTCTTATCACAATAAGAGAAATGTTTGTTAGGATAAGCAAGACGAGAAGATTTACTACCTGGATTAGGGCGTCCACCCTGCTGAAAACGTGAAGTAGGACGCTTGCAAGCAACAAAAGCAGCATCAAAATCCCTTTGTTCCCGAGTGACCAAAACAACATCAGATTTTTCCAAATGATGCTCATGACGTTGAGAATATTCAATAAGAGATATACATGCTTTGTCAAAGTGGATATCATCCTTGTTAGACAAAATAGTGATGATATTGTCATATAAAGGATCTTTGATGGTATGAAGAAGTTGAGTAACAATCTGATTTTTAGCAACAGGAGCATCGGCAACACCAAGCTGATTGATAATGTCTTTAAAAGCCTCAATATGAGAGTGCATAGAGGTACCAACCTTATATTGAATATTCTTCAAACAAGTTTGGAGATATAAAATTTCAGTGACCGATTTCTTCTCAAACGTTGAGATAAGATACTCCCAAATAGCATGAGAGGTTTCCAGATGAAAGACATCCAACATAAGTGAGTCAGGAAGTGCAGACAATATATAACGACGAGCCGCTTTGTCACGACGAATCCAATCAGTATGATCAATTTTCCATTGTTCAAATAATGGACCATCAGTAATCACAGAATTGTTATTCATCACATCAATAGGTTGAACTGGGCAAGACAGGTCGCCCAAAACAATATCAAATAATTCATCACCTTCAAGAATTAGCATCATCTTTGCTTTCCACCCAGGAAAGCCTTGTCCTTGGAAGAAGGGAACCGAACGTTGGCCAGATAGATATCCGTTAACAATTACACAATTGGCCATGCCTGTATGTCGAGAGAAAACAAATAAGATGAGATCGCAGAATCTGCAAACCATGATCAAGACGAGCGTAGTTGAGACGCATGACAATAAAAATAGGGATATGCACGTAAGAACGACGAAAAGTATTGAGTGACTAAAATGAAATCCCGAAATAGAGAGGCGTATTGTGCAAGACGAGATGACGCATATAAGAAAAGCGCTATTTCGGTCGAGCAAAGAACGTGAATGATAATAAAACATCGCTAAAAATAGCAAGATGTTTGCTTGTCGTAATCAACATCATTAACGAAGACGAGAGATTAATAAACTATAATTGGGGATTAACGAACTGTAATTAGAAATACAGTTTTAAATAAAGAATCGCAGATTCGAGCAGAATTGCTGTCTTGAATCCTGAACTGTCATAACTTTTGATTCAGAACTCCGATTGACAAGCAGTTTTGACAGGATTCGAGAGCACTTCTAATTTGAACAAGTTCATGTATCAAATCATCACTTGTGCAAAGAATTCAATCAAGTATAAACAATGAAACAACTTATCTTCCTTGTTGTTGCTATGCATCCATAGCTCTGATACCATGTTGAGAGAGAGAGAGAGAGAGTACGAGAGAGATACACAAGACATGCTCCCAAAGAATGATTCATATTGATGTAGAGTTAGTATATATAGGTGAGACCCAAGTCAAGTGAGAGATGATATATATAGTTGTAACACACACAAGCATAAGCGGTTTCCTTGACTTTGGTCTTGTTCATGCCAATGGAGATTGTACAATTTCACTGTCCAAATATTCAATGCCGTCATTCCCTTGCATGAGCATCATACGGGTTGGAAATATTTACAACGGAAATATTACATGTCAAGACTTGCTGAGACGGAATCCCAGTTCTTAAAGCATTGGTATACTCTTAGGTTGCAATGGGAAGTTGAAGGATGTTGAATAATGACCAACGCTGAGTAGCGCCGGGCTATCAAAACAGCAGAGTACGACCCCACATATGTCGTGCCAACCTCGTATCGAGTGTTAACCACTCTTTGGGGCCGTCCTATAGAAGAACACATCAAAGGACACCCTTACCTCGACTGCTTGTTGACCGAGGAAGAGTTACACATTGCTAGCCAAGTCAACTTTCGTGACTTTCTAATAGATGTTCTCACATACATCACACAAGTGGGGATTAAACCCTCTGATCTGGACCACGATGCTCACTTAGAGTACAACCCCCAATTCTATGATTGGCTCCTTCCCAAGTAAATCCTACACTGCAATGCCAAACGCCCTCGCCTTTCTAACTCTACATCCTAGGAAGGATTCTTCTTAAGTTGGAAGGGGAGGGGAAAACATATATTATGAAAAACAGGCAAAAAGTTAAAGGCTGAAAAGGAAAATCTACAGTGGCTCTTAATGAATTCATTCAAAAAGCATAGAGTTTCTCTTTTTTCAGCAATCAGTAATTTATTGTATGGAAAGCACTAATGAAAATTTTGGTTTATAACAGGAACAAAAAATGTCGCAGCAAGAGAGCCCACCGACTCCCATTCACGGATGTAATATTTCCATTATGAGAATATTTCTAAACCCACGTGATAGTCATGCAAGGAATTCCAGCATCCGAAAAACTTACGCCAATGATGTAATTTTCGAATTTCACACTATGTATCTTAATCTCTGCTTGCATAAACGAGTTAAACGAATTTACGTGGGAACCTCCTCCTAGAAAGCCAAAAGGATAACCTTTAGATTAAAGGAAATTTTTTTATTACTTCCTTTTTTCTTTTCTTTCCCCCCAGCGATTGTCATGCTGGAGGGGAGGGGAATAGCAAGGATGACTAAGCATCCTTGCTGGGGGTCGTAGGGTGGGATAAGCCCATGCACGAGCCGCGTAGGGGAGGGAAGGCACCTCTCCCCCTCCCATATAAACCCTATGGGAGGAAGGGAAGGGGGTTCTGGGGTGTATTGTGACGCCTGTAACCCAAGGAAGGGAGAAAGAGAGAGTGACGGCAGCCTTCATTCTGTTGAAACCAGAGTCGCGAGAAGGGGACGAACTCTGTTGGTTGCCGGGAAGATCAAGAAAGAGGGCAAGCAAGGCATAAGGCCACATCGTCCACCAAGAGTGGAGGGAGGAGACGCTAATTTCCTGGCGGCTGCTCTGGGCCAGGAAAGTCGCCGCCAGCTTCAGCCTCGTCATTCGTTGCCTGACTAAGGAGACGCCAGGCTGGCCGACAGTCGATTCGTCCTTTACTTTGCCCACCACGTACCTTAGCAAAACCTCTAGAAGGCCTTGGAAGCTTCCAAGGGACCTTCTTGAGCCCTTTCCCACACCTTTACTTATTAACCCCCGAAACTCTAAATTCCCCTCTAAGCCCTATCCTATTGCCTCTCAAACGGGTTATAGAAAAACCCCCTTCCCTTTCCCGGAGTTTAGGCCTTTCCCAAACTTGTCCTACACCCTTTTTCCGTCACAATTTAAGGCCTTTTCCCCATTAAGACCCCTTCCCCTAGTGGAACCCAACCCCCGTGATTTAAAGCATTATATACCCTTCCCCATTGGTTTCAGAATCATTTCCCCCCTACGTGTGTAAACCCTCATGAGCCTAAATTGCCTAAAGGTCCTTAGACCCTTACTTATAACCTTTACGGTTATTAATTTCCCTTAAAGCTCTCCTATACCTTGCGTCTTTTTCCACACCTTGATATTTCCGTTCGTGCGAGCTTACTAAGGCCATTAAGCTTGTCCCATGGCTTTAATGTGTCTTAGTGGTAAAAGTTTCTAAAACACCCTTTTCAATTCTCGAATTCAAGGAGGGAGCCTTCCAAAAACTACTTTTGACGAACGGTGCAAGGAGCAACAGTGGAGTTCTAAGGAGAAGTTATAAAGCTGCTTCCACGTTCGATGGACCACACTTGCGATGCCTCCTAAGAAAGTCCAAGGCGTAGCCGCGGGAGGGTCATCTCCCGGTATCCATGTGGATATCTCACCTCAAAGCCAGGTTTTCTTCTTGATGTTAATTTGGGTTTTAGTCAATCATGCAAAGAAAAATTATCAAGGAAATATATATATTTGTTCGAATTAATTCTAACGAAGGAGCTAGCTTATGAATGACAATGTATTCAAATTAGCTTCCCTCAAATTGCATCAAGCATTATAAAATAATAGGCAATACTATCCATTTACTATAGTATTATAGTCCTAAAATGAAGAAATTATATCTTGCTCCATTAGTCTTATTCTTTTCGCAACGGATCATGGCAAAATGGCTAAATTCATGAAAAGTTTCTTTCAATGCTCAAATTACTAGAGAGTTATCTTTGCTAGTTGCAAGGCAACTGTTGTTAATTGGCATGAGTTTATCTTAAAGAAAACGGAAGTTAAAAGTTAGAAATTAACAAGTATAAAAATTAGACATACGAAATCATTTGGAAAGAAAATGTAATGGGGAATTGCTGGATGATACTTTATTAACACTTTTTCCCCTGCAAATTGAGGACTTGGAACAAATAAAGTGTGTATTCACTAATTCCTTAGCTAGGTATTTAGGAGTATCGTCACTCTTTGTATCATCATGGCATTAGGCTATATGCCAAATTAAACTGTATTGATTGAGAAAGTTAATCGAAGATAGTAAAACCGTGACAAGACGAGTAAGATTACCTTCCAAAAGCTGACCAAACCAATCTTTCCAAAAGATAACTGGACCAATCTAGACATAGAAACATTCATACCCTAAAACACTGGACTACTTACCTTACCGCAAGGACCATAAATTCATAAAGATAAGAAATTAGGATTCATCCCTAGGGTTCTTAAATGAAGAAACCCTAGGCCTAACATACGTCAACTTTATTCCGTCGCCGGACTTGCGCAACATGTATGAAATCATTTTTGTGATCAATTCACAAAGAGAAAAGGGAAAAAAAAACCCTTTTCAAAGACGGCAGGTCTTTATGCAAGTTATCTTGCAAAAAGACGTAGTTTTTTAGATATCCTTCTAAATAAGGAAAGTCGTATAATAGAAACTAGCATATCTAGGGTACCTTAGGATTAACCAAGCTGGGTATACCCTACATCCGAATATAAGGGATCTTGCCAAGTTACAAGACATCTTGAGAACGACTACTGATACACTCAAAAAGGAAAGAACACTTCTTTAGCAGTTTACCATACAACTGGGTTGGTTAATGGAAATGTTTGTGCTTGCTAGAGATTTTAGGGCTCTGTTTGATTTATGAATTATAAATTAAATAAGTACCTATACTTCAGGTTAAAATCCTGAAGTGAGAGGCAGCTTCAGTTACCCCCGACTACCTGCCTGACCCTAACCAAGGGGGTTGTTTGACCGCGCCGGGAACGTGGACCGAACCCGCCGCGAGAGGTCTTTCCGTTGAGTTCTACTTGGAGCAGGAGGATGCTTGGGTGCCAGGGGGGCTCTGGCCGTAAATCCCTCGCCTTCCGGGTCCTGCACAAGAGGCTAACGTGACTCGGGATTGGATCCCGAGGCCCGCATACTAGTTGACGGGCGGAAGCTTGGAATAATGATCCCTGGAGATTACTTGTTAACCTCCGGCAGATTATGGACAAGCCTACGGGCGAAACTTCTTGTAATTCAAAGATAAACTGATGAGATGTTAAAAGAACTTGCTTGATATTGTTTTTATATGTCACGTGATAAGATTACGTGAAGGAACCAGTGCTTAAACAAGATTAATTAAAGAAGCTGATTGTTATATGTCAAATTAATATGTTAGATAATTACATAACTAAAACAAACCGAGGAAAGTGCGGTGGATGGGCCATGGGTCTGTCCTACGGTTGGGTGGTCCCGGTTAGCCGGGAACTTTTCTCAAAAACCTCGAGGAATAGCGGAATCATCATCATCATCAAAAAGAATAACAAGAACGATGACCTAGAATTACATCTTATTCGATTTACGTTGTTTTAGGGGAACGGAATAGGGACTATGCCTTATGGCAGAGAGGTTGAGCTTTGCATCCCTCTCGTTTCCCATTCTCCTTGAACCAAGTGCAGCGTAAATCCGCTTCGGACCTGGCGTTTCTGCGTAAAGTAGTTCGCTCGGGTCTGACGCTAGTTGCTGTTAGCTAGTGACCCATTAGGAAAACCCTAATTCTGGTCGATCCTAAGTGGGAACGGTCAGGATACTTCCGCTACGTGGCAGATGCGGGAAGAACTAGTTCGCAAAACCCGTAACATTCCATGGGAGTGTCGGGTGGAGCTTTCTAGACATCCTTTCCGATGGACTGCTAAGACGTGTCCCAGATGATACCAGGGGACACGTTACAATGGAAGAGGAGAGAATGCGGTACAGCATCACCTTGGAGAGCCACGCCTACAATCAAGTGAAATTCCAAACTATTCACAATGTAGAAGGATTAGTGGCTAAGGAAGAGGCGGCCAAGAGAGTTGTGGAAAGCTGCAACTTCAAGAAGTACTTGGAAAGATTTGCACAAGAACCCGACCACACGAGCTGTGTGGAATTCCTCAGGTCCTATGACCCCGACAGCGAATGCGGCATCGTCACAGTGGGAAGAGGACAAAATGCCAAGCAAGTATTGCTTCGCCTAACCCCGGCCTTGGTGGAGAAGGCACTCGGACTGGGACCAAAGGTGGAAAAGAAGCAGAAGAGGGATGTATACACCATGCTGAGGATGAGAAAGGAGGACCTGCTGACAAATGACAGCATTAGTATCCAAGGAATCCCTAATGCAGTGACCATGTTACATGTGAAACTCATACATGCACTCTTTTCCAGTCAGCGCTACAACGTGTTGATACACCGGATCAACGTACCGATACTGGAGAATGTGGCGGCCCATAACCTACACGAAGTCAACTGGAACGGCTACATGTGCAAGACCATCAACCAGGCAGCTAGAGCGCTAGCCTTAGGAAGCATGCCCGCACGAGGAGAATCCCCAACGTCAAAGGCCGCAGAAAGAAAGAGGGCCTCCTTCAAAGCCTCGTTCATCACCTACGGGAGCATCTTAATGGCACTTATCCAGGAGGTCATGAAAGAGGTGCATGAGGCAGAAGAGGGGGAGGGGGAAACACCCAACAGGTCACCTCCTCATCAACACCAGGACAGGTCCAGTGATAGGATTGAGACCGACGAAGGAGGGGAAGAACAGAAAAGCAAAAAGTAGGTCAAGGAGACTGAGAAGAAGACAACTCAAAGAAAGAAAAAGGATGATGAGGGCTGTAGGAAAGAGAAAGAGGACTTAGAGAAGGCCAAGAGAGAGTCCCTTAAGGAGGCCAAGGAGAGGGAGAAGAAGAAAAAATAGGAAGAAGAAAAGGAAAAGGAGGAATTACAGAAGGCTAAGAAGGCATCAAAACAGGAGGCAGAGGAGAGAAAAAGAAGGAAAAAGGAAGAAAAAGAGAAAAAGAAGGAAGAGTAGAGAAAAAGAGAAGAGGAAAGCCGAAGAAAGGATACTGAAGAAGAGGAAGAACTAAAAAGGAAGGAGGAAGAGGACCTGGCTGAAGCTACTCGCCGGTCCATCGAACAACAAAGCAGAGTAGATGAATTGGGGAGTTTGAGCCCACATAGAGAAGAAAGACCTGGGTCAGGCACACATGTGTCGGATATTGTGCCACCTGCTGTCACTTAGGGCAAGGGCAAGGCCCCAATTCACCCAATTCTTGCTCTATTGATGCCTCCCACCGACCCAACCACCATCACCCCCAGCATCCCCACCAGTGCAGATGTATCAAATCTTGTGGCATGGATGCAGTACTTCATTAACAAGGAGATAGCCTAGGGGAAGAGCACCAAAACTATGGCTACAGGGCAAAAGCGGCTAGCTAGAGCAAGATCCTAAATGACAAAAGGTGGAGGCCTCAACAACACCCATCCAAAAAACGATGACGCCGCCAGCTAATTACGGCGAATACGTCACCGAGCTACTCTCGTAGTTGGAGAGAGCTAAGGAGGAACGAAAGATAGTTGTGTTGAGTTGGCAGCTAAGAAGGAATCAATAGCCACCTTCCAGCTTGACAAAACAAGGATGATAGCCATGCAACAAAGAGAGATCGTGGATCTCAAGTAGGAAATAAAGGCTAAGGATGACAGAGAAGAGCACTGGAGGCAGCAGCTTGAGAATGAAACACAGGAGCTAGTGAAGATGCAAAGAGAACATGAGCTCATGATAATGCAATATCAGGAGCTCATTGAAAAAACTGCTAAATTTGAAGAGCTCATGGCTGAGCTCAACGCCAGGGATGAGAAAAGAAAGAAGGACATGGAGGAGCAACAAGAAGAGATTGAACGCCTAGCCGATCAGTTGAACTTTGAAAAAGAAGAACAAGAGAGGTTGATCAGGGAATTGGAGGACCAAGAGCAAAGGCTCATGATATTGATCCTAAAGCAAGGGGAGAGCATGGAGGAAATGAATAAGAAAGTAGAGGAGTGGGCGGTGCATAATGAAAAGAGGGTGAAGACACTAACACGGTGCCTTGCTCTGGTAGAAAAGGAAAAGATCATTGCAAAGAGCAAGGCAGAAGCCACCCAAGTGGCCTTCGGTGCCCAACAAAAAGCCTTCCTCGACAACACCATCATGGATACTACCAACCTAGAGGAGGGAGAGTCGTTGGAGCTGGCACAAAAAAAGCTCAATATTGCACGCAGAGCCCTACACGCAGGACTGCAAATGCCACCCCAACCTGGGGAGGTTAGGCTGAGCCTAGACGAGCAACGAAAATACCTACTACTGGCCGGCCTAACCCCCTAGGAAGTGGATGCCCTAGGATTTGAAGAGAGAGCACCACAGGGAAACCAATAGGGGGAGGAAGGCGAACTCGAATTTGACGTGGGCAGATTTAGAGAAAATGTGATCCCACAACCCCCCTCACCGCATATTTAGGAACAACAACCCACTTGACCCGCCCCTGGACAGACAAGCCACGCTCAAGGAGCGACGGAAAAATTTGGTGGAAGAAGCCAGAAGGCAGCTGCAGGCCAATCCATGGCCATCCGCATCCCTCCCACCATGCCCCGATGACCTCCCAACGCAATTTCACGCTGAGCTGGTGGTCTAGGAATGGCAGGAAATCGAAAATGACCCTTTCTCTTTCATCTTCCTTATGCCTAACAGCCTGAGAAGGGTCCTGCCGATCAAAGTAATGGAGGAGTGATCGTTGCTGGCAACCGACTTGGCTGGACGATAGGGCCACACACCGTAAGGGGCTACAATTTCCAAACCCTTTGGAGAAGGAAAATATGCAATATTAACATGCTCGCCTGGATGGCATTTTGCAACACCCTACCCTACGAGAGGAAAGACCCCACATTCATGGCATATCCTGGTAGGGTAGGTGTGGATTTTGTCGCCACTCTCTATGGGCGCATGACTTCCCCATCATCTACAATTCCAACGCCACCACCTTTGAGGATGCCCTCCTTTTTTATTTAGGAAGCCTAACCGACTCCATGACGCACTTCCTCGCAGAATTCTTCTCCTGTCCTGATCCCGCTTTTATAACTACTTGTAATTACCTTAGGCTTCTTAAGCTCCTACTCAAGCAAGATCTGACACCGCAGGAGAATGGCTTGCCTCCCCTCTTTTTTGATCCCAATGCTATTGATAGCTACGCTATGGCATGCTTAATGATGAGAGCTAGCCTACTACCTTCCTTTTTCCTAGCTCTCCTAGAGGACATGAGTGACAACCAATTCGCTAGGTGTAATCACCCCTTCCTGTCCACCACCTCTCTCCACGTTCTCATGAACCTGAAAGGATACATGCAAAGCCACCGATTTCTGCGCAAATCCATCCGCCCTCCTTCCCCCCCTCGTTCAGACGAAGAGGATTAGGCCTAGCTGACATTCATTCCACAAAAAAAAAAAGCTGGCTGGTCAACATCACCCACTTGTAGAAGCACTTATCACCACAAAAAGCATGCTCACTACACCTAGGGGTTGTCAAGATTAGGCGTGCCCGGTGGCTTCAGTCGACTGGCTCCGCTCCTAACCCCCTAGCCCTTTTTGCTCCCCCACTTCATGCTTAGGGCCCATTAAGGACAAGACATACCTAGGGAGATAACACTCGCCTATGGTTAGACCTGTCACCCTAAGCTACTTGCACCGCACCTCCCTTTGTACCAATGGGGTCCTCAAGTGTGGGGCATCACCTAGGCGACCCACCTCCCCATGCCACTAGTACGAGCACAATGCACCAACACGTTGACGAAAGCACTCCCCTTAGGTAGAGCACCGCACCTTCTCCTTCAAGCACCCCCAAAGCGCCAAACCACCAACTTCGGAGGCCCCGTCAACCGCGCAATGCCCGTTCGGCTCCTGTGACAAACAATGTAGCAGCTCCTACAAGCACCTATGACTCCAAGTAACCCTCACCATTGCACCACTTGGCCAATTTCCTACCAACCTACAACAACACAGAAGTGCCATGGGACTCGCACCCATCTAGGAGGGGAGTAATGTTAATCGCAAATCGAGATGGCCCCAAGTTGAGATGGCGGAGAGAGGAAGAAACAAAGCAGATAAACATGAAAAAAGAGCAAAGACATGCTGATGCCAGGAGGCATATTCCACGGTGGATTCCGTGAGGTTTTACGGTGGATTCCGTAAACTTAGATAACCGGGGCTCATACACAAAGAGGATTCTTTGTGCGAGAAGTTGATGGGGACGCCTGTCCTTTTCGGGCGTTTCATTAATTTAGTGTGTACATGGGTGATTCCATAGCGGGTGATTCCGCAAAATGCATATTAAATTAATAAACGTTTATGAGTTTAGAGTGCGCACTCGTAATAAATTAAGGTTAGGATTTATTTCTAACCAGTTGATTTATTTATGTAGCTGAAGATTGCTAGGTATTCACTTTTGTCGGTTTAATTATATTATTTTACTAACGATTGTGAATGCTTCACTTGATGTGTAGAGATAGCAGCAGTGGCGGAGAAAAGCATTGGAGTCTAGCGGGTATTCAACATTTGGACTATATTTTGATAGGCGCCACACCGATATTTTGTTATGTCTATTGAGACATTGATTATCGATTATTATTTTGTATGCGCTTATGCGCCCGGATATGTTATTTCTATTTGGACATTGAGATTGGGCGTGCCAGACTCTATGGGCACCGTCCATTAGCTTTATTTTCCTATTTTTGTAGAAAGCAAATTCAAAAGCTAAAAGCTTGTCATATTTTTGTAATTGGGCTATTATTGAGCATGAAGATTGGGAATATACATAAAATACATGCTTTCTGAAGCGCTCACACAAGGCATGGGGGAGATTGAACCCAATTTGTCTCTTGCCTCTTGTCGTGCATGCTTTTACATTGTTTTTTGTGCAAAAAGGTAGAATTCATTGTTCTTGGGGACCTTCAGGGATTCACTACGTGAGCTATCTGCGACCGATCTGCGCACCAGTGGTATCAGAGCGGAGCAGAGATCAAGAGCTTCCAATCGCTACCAATCTCGGGCGAAGGCGGAGCTCCAAGAACAAACGGGCTCTACAGTCAATCTCATCGCGAACCGTCGATACAGGCAGACTTCTGGCGATCAAGAACCCTTATTTCCACTGTCAGATCGCGAAGGACCAGGCTCTGCAGGCGGAGGACCACGTATTTATCCCCTTCATCAAGTCGTTGAAAACAGTGAGAAAATTTCTTAATCTTCTTAATCAAAAGCTTAATTATAAAGCTTAATAAGCTTAAGGGAAGCTTAAGACCTCTCAATTTCATCACGGCGTATCAGAGTGTGGCCCCGAAAATTCCGTGCAGGCAAAAACGCCCCCCCCCCCCCCCACGAAAATTAACGCCGTTGCTACCCATTAACTCCTCCTTCCATAGCTTAAGCTATTAAGCTTAAGTCACTCAACTCTCATCAAGTCACACAGGGCAGATAAGTTGATATACTCCAGGTCCCGCACTTCTGAAGTCAAGTTCAGCAAGTCAATTGTAATCAAGTTCTGTAAGTTCTGCAGTCGGCCTAAGTTCAGCAAGTCAACAACTCTGCAAGTCTGCTAAGTCTGCAACTCTGCAAGTCAGACTAAATCAGAACTGACTAGTGCTTAAAACTCATAGAAGACTTGTTCGTATGCAAAAACTATGAACTGGAAAGTTGTTTGCAGCAAGCTAATCTACCTATCTACAAGTTCGTTGAAGTACTTTCAACAAACGGAGACATAAATATTGTAGAATTTCTGAAAATTGAAGAAGAAATACCCAAAAATACATAGCCTTGTAACCCCAAATTTGAGCTACGCTCATCCCGCTAACCTGATTTTTAAGTGAGAAAGGTTTGTTGAGTTTTACATGATGACTACCCCAGATATGGATGATCCTATAGCTGAAGATGACCTACCTGAGCCTACCATGGAACAAAAGCTGGATCTAATCATGCTGCAATTGGAAGAAGAGCGAAGGGCTAGGCAAGCATTGCAAGCGCAATTGACAAAACTTCAAAGAGCGTCCACCGACAAAGAAGAACCTCAAGCTGAAGATTTGATTCGACGTACCATCGACGCCACTCTTGAAGCACAAACCATTCGCAAGGAATCCAAGATAAGTAAACGAAGTTTCAAGTTTCGCACTTTCAATGGTATACGAGAAGGAAAGACTGTTTTATCATTCATTAGCCAGTTTGATGACTATTTCCATGAGGAAACTTATCCCGAAAAAGATAAAATCAAGTGTGTTACTAATCATCTGATAGACAGAGCATCACTTTAGTGGACTGTAGTTCGCAAGAGCATAGAATGTCCTGCTACTTGGGAAGATTTCAAGAAGAAGTTCATGCAAAATTTCCTTCCACCGCAATTTCATGAGAAGGCTATCAAGCAATGGGATTTACTTCAACAGCGAGATCGTGAGCCTATTCCACAGTATACAGAGCGTTTTTGGAATGCACTCCTACAGCTACGCATGCTTGAAGACGTACCAGAGACGACACATAAGCGGAAGTATATGTCTGGACTTCTTGGACATTACTACGCTGAAGTGAACATGTTCAAGCCTGCTACCCTTGAAGACGCCATCTCACTAGCTCACGACACTGAAGATAAGTTACGCGGAAGAGATAGACGACCACAGCCATTCCAAGCCAACGGTAATTATGGATCTAAACAATTCAATTCCAATTTTAGAAGGTTTAATCCAAGTCGTTTCTCATCACCATCTTTCCACAAGAATTGGCCTAAACCACCTGCATTACCACCCACTGTCAATCCAAATCCAAAGCCTATTCCACAAGCAAATCCAAATGTACCCAGACTTCCAGCCATTGCAAATAATGTAACCAAAGCCAAGCCAATAGTATGCTACAAGTGTCACCAACCAGGGCATCTCGCAGCAAATTGTCATTCAAAGAAGCCATCAGCACATATCAACTACTTTGGAGCCATGGATGAAGACGAACATGAGGATATGCCGGATTTCACTGAAGATGAGGATGATCCTACTACTACTTCCGACACTTTACCAGGTATGCCTACTCCACATTCATTGTTGACTATAAAATGTATGGTGCATGGAAAGGAAAGAACTATCTTACATGATGACGGTAGTACTCATGACTTTATTTCAGCAAAATTGGTAAAGGAATTGAAATTACATACAGTACCTACGCATTATCGCATAAAAGCTGCATTTTTAAGCACTAGGTACAATGGCACACAAGAAGTACAAGATTTAGAAATTCAAATTGGTCCATATATTGAAAGAAGAAATTTGTTAGTTGTCCCACTACAGTCAAGCGACATTATTTTAGGAATGCCATGGAGACACCAGCATAATCCAAATATAGATTATTCCACACACACAATGAATATTAATTTTCAAGGAAAATCTATTACATTATATGGTATGCATGCATCTCATATTTTTCCACTACTTTCGCATACCCAAGCAAAACATGCACTACGCAAGAATACTAAATCATATCTCATTTGGGTGAATGAATTGCACGCAAAAGAAAATCATATGCACCCTAGGCATAAGGAATTTCTTGCATATTTTAAGGATTGTTTTGCAGAAGACCTACCACCAGGTTTACCACCTTCACGTCCAGAAGACCATAAGATTGATTTAATTCCTGGCACACAACCACCTTGCAAAGCACCATATAGGCACAATCAAATAGAGCAAAAAGAAATCCAGAGTCAAGTTGAAGAATTACTAAATAGAGGCTTAATTCGACCTAGCAGTTCCCCATTCGGTGCACCTGTACTCCTAGTCAAGAAAAAGAATAATACTTATCGTATGTGTATTGACTATCGAGCATTAAATAAGATCACTGTAAAGAATAGGTATCCTATACCTAGAGTTGATGACCTTATGGACAAACTGCAAGGATCTTCTATATTTAGTAAAATTGACCTTAAGTCTGGATATCATCAGGTGAGGCTAGATAGATCCGACATATTTAAGACTGCATTCAGGACACAGTTTGGCCATTGCGAATTCTTAGTCATGCCATTCGGATTAACTAATGCACTTGCTACTTTCAGTAGAATGATGAATCGTATCTTCCTGAAATATCAGTATTGTGTGATTGTTTTCTTTGATGATATTTTGGTGTTCAATCAAAGTGAAAAAGAGCATTATGAGCATTTATCATTAGTTTTTCAATTACTGAAAGAAAATCAATTGTTTGCAAATCCTGAAAAGAGTGAATTCTTTAAGACAGAAATAGAATATTTAGGTCATATTGTATCAAAAGAAGGAATTAAAGTTGATCCTAAGAAAATTGATGCAATATTGCATTGGCCTGTTCCTAAGAATGTACATGAATTACGCTCATTCCTTGGTCTTGCTAGTTTCTATAGGAAGTTTGTACGTAATTTCTCATTACTTGCTTTACCATTAACAAAACTTCTTAAGAAAGGAATTGTTTATCAATGGACTGAAACTCAGCAGAAATCCTTTGATTTACTGAAACGCGCATTAACTAATGCCCTTGTTCTACAATTGCCTGACTTTAACAGACCATTCTTTCTAGTTGTGACCGATGCTAGCGGATCAGGAATAGGAGCCGTATTAATGCAAGACAACCATCCAATAGCATATTCTAGTTCTAAGCTAAAACCCTCTGAGCTCAAATATTCCACTTATGACAAGGAACTATTAGCAGTTGTACAAGCATTAAAACAATGAAAGCATTATTTAATGGGTTCAGAATTCATGATAAAGACTGACCAGCAAAGCATTAGATATCTACTTAGCCAACCCCAAATTTCTAACCGTCATATCAAATGGGCTTTCTTCATTCAAAGTTTTCATCCTATCATTCAATACCAACCTGGAAAAGAAAATGTAGTTGCTGATGCATTGAGTAGAAGACCTGCATTTCTATCATATCTTTTGATTCTTTGATTGCTATGAAAGACACATATCACCAGGATATTACTTTTCATTCTGATTGGCAAAAATTAGTTCAAAATAATTTCATTCCTGTTGATTCATTATCATATAATGATGGATTTATGTTTTTTGAAAAGAGACTGTGTGTTACTATTCCATTCTGATCTTTTGTTTTGAATGAAATTCATTGTCCCCCATATCAAGGTCATAGAGGTATCATTTCTACATTACGTATGTTAACTGAAGATTTTTATTGGTCGCATATGGATGCAGATGTATCTAATTTCGTTTCTGAATGTTTGATTTGTCAAAGAATAAAAAGACATCATGGTAAACAGTATGGATTATTAATGCCTTTGTCTATTCCATCTAAACCTTGGGAACATATATCTATGGATTTCATTACTGGTTTACCAAATACTAAATCTAACCATGACATGATTTGGACAATTGTAGATAGATTTAGTAAGCAAGCATATTTCATTGCATGTAAGAAAACTTTAACAGCATCACAAGCAGCACAGTTATTTTTGAAAACTGTTTTTACTAACCATGGATTGCCAAAAGTGATTATTTCAGATCGTGATTCTAGATTTTGTAATAATTTTTGGATCACACTGTTTGCAAATCTAGGCACAAAGATTGATTTCTCATCTGCATTTCATCCAGAAACAAATGGACAAACAGAAGCCACAAATAGTACCATTTTAGATCTTTTACGTGCATACACTATCTCTAAACCTCAGACATGGGATACTCATTTACATTTATTACAGTTTGCATACAACAATACACCGCACACATCTACAAAGAAAGCACCTTTTGAAGTCATTTATGGATATAGATTATCTACACCTGTTGCATCTTTGTCTAGTAGAATTCAGAGTGCTGATGATATCGCTAGTATGCATAACAGTATTTTTGATGAGGTTAAGGATATGATTGCTAAAGCCCAACAATCATATACCAAACAAGGCAACAAGAAAAGACAAGCCATGAATTTCAAAGTTGATGATTATGTTTGGCTTAGAATAGAAAAGCGTAGACTGCAAAGTGTAGATAGACACCCAGTTGTCAAATTAGCTCCTAGATTCTATGGACCATTTAGAATTATTCATAAGATTAATGACAATGCTTTCAAGTTAGAATTGCCATCTCATTGGAAAATTCATAATACATTTCACATTAGTTTATTGAGACCATTTAGAGGCCAATTACCTATCCACCCTGTTTATGAAAACCCACCTTTATTAGAGGAAGAAACTCAAATACTTGAACCAGAAGCCATCATAGACACTGACTACATGACCACTAGAACTGGTCGAAGGTATTCTAGATATCTAGTTAAATTCAAGAACCATCCTGTAGAGGAAGCACAATGGATGCACGCTAGAGACTTAAATGCTTTCCCCACTCTGTTAGCTCCACATTGAGCTAATAGCAATTGAGGTCAACTGCTATCCCACCCCAGGGGTATGATGCCAGGAGGCATATTCCATGGTGGATTCCGTGAGGTTTTACGGTGGATTCCGTAAACTTAGATGACCGGGGCTCATACACAAAGAGGATTCTTTGTGCGAGAAGTTGATGGGGACGCCTGTTCTTTTCGGGCGTTTCATTAATTTAGTGTGTACATGGGTGATTCCATAGCGGGTGATTCTGCAAAATGCATATTAAATTAATAAACGTTTATGAGTTTAGAGTGCGCACTCGTAATAAATTAAGGTTAGGATTTATTTCTAACCAGTTGATTTATTTATGTAGCTGAAGACTGCTAGGTATTCACTTTTGTCGGTTTAATTGTATTATTTTACTAACGATTGTGAATGCTTCACTTGATGTGTAGAGATAGCAGCAGTGGCGGAGGAAAGCATTGGAGTCTAGCGGGTATTCGACATTTGGACTATACTTTGATAGGCACCACGCCTATATTTTGTTATGTCTATTGAGACATTGATTATCGATTATTATTTTGTATGCGCTTATGCGCTCGGATATGTTATTTTTATTTGGACATTGAGATTGGGCGTGCCAGACTCTATGGGCACCGTCCATTAGCTTTATTTTCCTATTTTTGTAGAAAGCAAACTCAAAAGCTAAAATCTTGTCATATTTTTGTAATTGGGCTATTATTGAGCATAAAGATTGGAAATATACATAAAATACATGCTTTGTGAAGCGCTCACACAAGGCATGGGGGAGATTGAATCCAATTTGTCTCTTGCCTCTTGTCGTGCATGCTTTTACATTGTTTTTTGTGCAAAAAGGTAGAGTTCATTGTTCTTGGGGACCTTTAGGGATTCACTACGTGAGCTATCTGCGACCGATCTGCGCACCACATGCAGGCGACCTCCAAAACCAAGCAAGGGCAAAAAAGCGCAATTTTAAATGAATGACGTCTCAAAAAAATTGGAAAAAAATATTGTAAAAGAGCGCAAGGCTCCCTCCTGTGCCAATTGTAAAATACTAGACAGGTGTAGGCTAGAGGCATAAGGCTAGAATAGGGAAATGGAAAAAAGGACCTTGCCACAATGGCCGGTCATGTAAAAAAGGGATGGGTGCCCATGGGATTTTAGGGTTTGTATATATAAAGTTCAAAAAGTGAATGAGAGCTCATTCTTTGGTGTGTGGCAACAAGAGTCTTCTTCTTCTTCTCTCCTTCTCATCTTCTTGCTTGTGTGTGCTCTTGAGAGAGGAAGTGTGAGAGTGTGAGGGAGTGAGTGTGTGAGAGTGAGGGATCAAGAGGGTCAAGCTCTTCACCATCTCCTCTTCTCTTCTTCTCTTCTCTTCTCTCTTCTTGTGAGCGCAGCTATGGAGGATGGAGCTTGGAGGTAGAGGAGGCTTGAGGATGCTTGAGCTTGCATCTAGGATCGTGGAGCTATCAGAGTGTGTGAGAGAGGAGGCAACTCATATTGGCACCAAGGTAAGATCACTACACTCATAGGATCGCGATGGCGCGTCGGCTAGGTGAGAGATAGCCAATAGAGCTCGCTTGGAATGCTTGAAACAATAAGCGGTCCGTGGGTCTTGGCGGTTGAGCGAAAGCTCCCACAGGGAGATCTTGGAGGTGTATGGGACTGATTTGGATTGCTAAAACCTGTCATAAACAGGGCAGTCCACTGTTCTTGTCTTCTTGAAGGGAAATCAAGTGATATATGTGGTTGCAAGTGTTGGTATTGACCTCTAAACATCAGGGTTTCATTTGAAAGTGAATAGAGAGGCATTTTCATGAGTTTATGTATGTTTTGGGGGCTTGTTTATGGGCTGGAAATTACTGTTATAAAATAGGGCTAAAGTGAAATAAAAGCTTTGTCAGTGTATTTCAAGAGCTTTTGGTTTTATGTCTTGGAAGTAGGGGAATCTACCACTCAAATACTGGTATCTTTGAGTTGTTATTCATTGGCATTCATGAAATTGTATCCATTTGGACTTACATTTGAAATATGTATTTGGATTAAATCTAAGATAAAATGTCTACATGTAATGGTCTATTAACCTCACAAGCATTTGATGTAATTGAGTTAAAGTCTTTGATGCCATTCATGTATGCTAAGTATATGATAAAGCTTGAGATCTTCTTCTCTAACTGAATCATCTCTAAAACCCAAGACTTATCAAACCCCATTCTTTTCTCTCTCTCCTTACCTTGAATCTCTCACTCCTCTTCTGCTCTAAACCCCGGTGGTGGTAGATATTTGATTCCCCACAGGACGACAGTGGTGAATCTGACATGAAGGTCTGCTGCAGAAGATAAAGTACAATGGGAGAATCATGAAGTTTGGGAGGAGATGTTTTGCAGCAATTGGTTCATCTGATGCAAGAGAACCAATAGTAACAATTGCAATTTCAGCAGCAGATGCAACTGCAACAACAATGGAGGCAAGATGAAGAGTGGAATGATTATGCTGCCATTAAAGCTTGGGGCAGGAGCTCAAGAAATTTAATGGGCAAAATGTGTCCTCTTTTATCCGCCTCTATACTGACAAGATAGTCTTCTTTGGGTTCCCGCATCATGCTTGGAGCCGATACTTTGCCCGTTTGGCCATGCATGGCCTCCAGGACCGGATTCATGGTCTTTTCCAAAAAGATGCAGGATGGTCTGCATTCAAGAAGACTCTTCGAGAAGAATTCTTTCTTGAAGATTCTGGACTCATGACAAAGAAAATCTTCACTAAATGGGTTGAAAGGCCCAATAAGGGACTAACTGCCACTGCTCTTCACCGCGAATTTGAAAGAAAATTTGCTCAGCTAGATCCTAATGATCAGTAGAGTATGGAGAGCCAAAAGATTGAATTGTTTCTGAAGGCTACGGATCCTTTTCTTCAAGAGAAGCTGACTGATCGGCTTGAAGATCCTGACTCTGAGACAGGATTGAAGACTGCTTGGGGTGATGTCACTGAAGCAGTTAATATGATTACTCGGAGAGAGTGGATGCGCCTAAGGTGGGGTTCTACCTCTACACCATCTGAGTCCATAAAAGAGCATGTTCCTGTATCTCGACCTCCTGTTTCTATGGTCGAGCAACCAAGAAATCTTGTTGTTCCACCTCCAAAGAAGGATGTCATGGACGAGCTGATCAAGAGCATGCGGGATCTCCATCTTAATCTAACGGAGATTAATTCCAAGGTGGAAAGGCTTGATGTGAAAGTGGAAGAAAGAGGACAGAGAGCTACCCAAAGACCCATATGAGAAGGCTTCAAAAGACGTTATATCTGGTGTGATAGCCTATAGCATGATAAGAGGGAGTGCAATGCATTCCATGAAGATGAGGCGCAAAAATTAGTTTTTTGGAAGGATGGTAAAATTCATACGATCAAAACTGGGCTTCCTCTTGAGCCAAATTTCGATAACGGTGGCATGAAGAAAAGACTGGAAGATTTGGCAACAAAAATAGCCTATGCAGTTGTTGATGCAGCTACCTATGGGCTGCAAATTGAGCCAACCAATGAAATTGTTAAAGCATGTAAAGATGATGTAAAATCTAAAGTGTGGATGCAGGCCTTAGATCGCATGGAGTACTGAGGCAAGGCATCCAAAGATGATTCAGTCAATGCATCCGAGGAAGAACCGGATGGACCAAGCTGGTTGATTCATTTTCAGCTTTCGCTCGGTTGGCTGAAATCAATAATCAAGAAGCTATGGTAGAAGAAAAGAGAAGAAGAGAAGAAGATGTTGCTGGTCCCTTCTCTTCAAGGCCAACCAAACGTGTGACAAGAAGTAAACCAGATCAGCAGAAGGCTACTGAAAATCCACCACCATCACCAGAACATGAGATGGAAGATACTCCACAAGCAAAGAAGACAGAAGGAAAGAGAAAAGGCAAACATCCCAGCTACAAGCTGCAATTTGACATAGAGACTACAAGGGATCTCAAGCGGATCCTAGAAGAAAGGATTCTTAGAAGCAAAATTGAATTTACATTGGGTGAAATTCTCAAAATTGCAAAACGAGGATTTCATGATGTAATTAAATGAAAAAGACAATATGTTGGTGAAGAAACTAAAGAATCTATGCATGATTTTTTGCAAGCTCTTCATGTGTATTTGCAGGATGAAGAGAAGCTAAATACTCAAGGGATTCGATCGAGGCAATCAAAGAATTGATTGTAGCCATAGAAGCCAAAGATGAAGACATCTATGAAGCTAAAATTGAAGAAGCTATTGCAGAGAATGTTATGGTGGGGTCTTCTCAATCCAAAGAGTAGCCAATGCATAAGAAAGAAGCTTGTCTTCACAATATGCAAGAAGAGATTGATGCTCATTTTATTCCAAGTAGTCACTACTCCCGTACCCATTGAGCAAGGGCAACTACCAAACCTTTGTCAAGATTGGAGAAAGAGAGACTCCATGCATTGCCCTTATAGACCATGGTTCAGAGATCAACGTCATGTCAAGAAGTCTTTATGAGAATGGCAGATGGCCCATAGATGTGGACACGGGATGGCGCATGAAAGCAGCCAATAATTCTTATGGTGATCTCTATGCGGCATGTCCTTATGTACGGGTTCCTATTGGTAATGTAAAAGATGATTTTCATTTCTTTGTTCAAGATTCCTTTAGCTATCCTATCATTCTTGGTCAACATTTTATTTCTGAGTCTCGTTTGGAGACAAAGGCCCTTGATGATGGTTCATCTTATGCTCATATAAGAAGTAAGGATAATGACAAAGCTGTCCAATTTCTGACTATTTGTGTAAATTATTACTAGAATAGAGATCGATTGAGAGATCATCCTGTGCCTCCTAATGCCCGAGAATTTAAGGGTTTTCGGGTTGCACTGCTATAAGTGGAGGCTATAGCAGTGCTTCACGTCATAAAAATTTTCCTCCACATGTAAAGGGGGCTATGCCAAAGGCTGACTTGTAGGTATTTACGGCCAATAGTGTGGACTGTTATAAACAGTTTTCAGCCATGAATAGGGCTGAAAGAAAGCATTTATGTCATATGGAACGGTAGCTAAAGCAAGTTGATGTTTTGGCTGAAAATGAAGAAATTTCAGGACTATTTTATGGGCTGACTTATAATGATACATTGGCTGAAATACATGCAGTTGTTCATGTAGAAAATCAGGCTAAAAATTAGTCCATACATGTATGCACATTGGATATTTATGACATAATTCAAGAATTTTCTAATCATGAAGCTTTTGGACAGCCAAACAAGGATGAGGCAAGAGTAGAAACAAAGTACAAGACAGTTGATAAGAAGGTCAAGCCGGTGGCAACTCCACTACCTCTCGAAAGTGAGAGACTGGCTGAAAGGGCATCCAAACAGCCAAGTCTTCATGACCCCAAAGATATTGGTCACCAATTTAAAGCTGAAAGCTTACGGGAGCTAAAAATTGGTGAAAACTTTTTTCTCTTGCCAGCTGAAAAGCAAGCTTTTATGCAGATGTTAAAGAAACATGGAAAAGATTTTTTGTTTCAGCCTCATGAAATTGGATGTGTGGATCCAAGTGTTGTGGCACCAATGGTGATTTTCACAGTCCCACACATCCCTTGGAATCTTAAACCAATTCCGGTATCAAGGGCTCATTTGCCTAAGTTACTGGAGCTTTTAAATGAAAAGATAAAGATGCAAATATTGGAGCCATCTTCAGCTCCGTATTCTAACCAATGGTTTACAATGCCTAAGAAGAATGGATCTTTGCGATTCATTCAAGATTTACAGCCTGTCAATAAAGTCACTATTAGAAATATTGGTTCGAGGCCAATTGTTGATGAATTTGCTAAGGCTTTTGCAGGTAGTGAAATTTATTCCATGGGTGATTTATATTCGGGCTATGACCAATTTCAGCTTGCTTTGGAGAGCCGAGACATTACCACAATGAAGAGGCCTCTCGATTTAGTCCGCATGTGTACTCTACCCCAAGGAGCTACGAATTCAATGGCTCACATGATGAATGCCATGTACAAAGTATTGAGAGATTATATTCCCCAACTTACTCTCCCTTTCCTTGATGATGTACCAATCAAAGAATGTGAAATTCATGAGAAGAATGAAGAGCTCAATGAGCTTGGATGCCACAAGTTAGTTTTCGATCATATTAATGATTGTGCTCAAATCTTGTCTAAACTAGAAGAAGTCCATCTTACTCTTTTAGGAGCTAAATCTGTTTTTAGAGTTGAAGAAGTTATTGTGGTTGGGCATATGTGTGGCTCATATGGCCAAAAACCTTCTCCAATCAAGATTGATGCCATCAGCAAAACACACGAAATATGCACAAATGTTTCAGAGATGAGAAGATTTCTTGGAGCGTGTGTTTTCTATCTTATTTGGATCCCATAGTTCTCTCATGTTGCTGAAAATCTTTATCAACGGTTAAGAAAAGGCCAAAGGTTTATGTGGGGAAAAGAGCATACTCAAGCTGTTTGAAAATTGAAGAAATTGTTGATTTCAGCCCCCACCTTGAAGAGGGCTGATTACTCTAATGGACAGCCTATCATCCTCACGATAGACACAAGTCCTATTGGGATAGGATGGGCTGTCAGTTAAGATGATCTTGAGGGCAATAGGTATGCAAAACCGCTTTGGAGTGAAGGTTCTTAATAAACGTTAAAGAAGGTATGCTCAAATTAAAAGAGAACTTTGGGGAGTTGTAACTGCATTGAAGTGTGATTAGGAATACTTCATGGGTGCACATGTAGTAGTTGAAATAGATTGTCTTCCACTCTTGGGCATGATTGCCAACCGTTTCACTCCCGACATAGCTATGCTAAGACAGAGAGTCTATATTAAATCCTTAAATCCTGATTTGAAACATATTGCAGGAAGAGATAATCCAGTTGCTGACATGCTTTCACGTGCTAGATGTAAAGATGAAGAAGAGATGATGGATGAGGAAGTAACAAAGTCTATATTTGCTGAAAATGATGTTGTAATTGAAGGTTCAAATCTGAAAATAGCAAGTAAAACTTTTCTTAATGATGGCACAATTGTCATAAATGCAGGTACATCATTAATTACGGCAAGTACAGCAGTTACTGCTGTTGTAACAAAGTTTACAACAGCAAAGAATGAAGAAACAACCGGGGAAGGACGATGGGCAGCTGAAAGACAGCATGCTCAACGTTTTGTTTTAGTTTTTTCTCATTTTAAGGAAGAATATTATACAGATGATTGGCTAAAAATTGGCCAATTTTTTAGCACTATGACGAAGAAGGAAGATTGGACTAATGAAGAGTTCAAGAGAAACAAGAAAAAGGATTATGGCTTCTTTCTCAAAGACGACTACCTTTGGAGGCATGCAAAGAAGAAAGGAGGAGTGCATGTTCGTGTCCTAGGAGACAAGAAGACTCAAAGACAGGTCATGCAAGAATTTCATGAAAGCCTATTGGCTAGCCATAGAGGCATATGGGGTACTTTTGCCAAAATAAAAGAGAAATTTTGGTGGCAAAACATGTATAAAGACATTGAGCATTTTGTTGAGACTTGTCATGTTTGTCAAATGTACTCTATGGTTAAGCATAGAGATGGGCTTCACCCTACCTTTCCTTTATCTATTCATTACAAATGGGTTGTTGATTTAGTAACCATGCCTACAAGAATTTGGAACATGAGATATCTAGTGCTTGCTAGAGAAGATCTCACAAATCAGGTGGAAGGAAAAGCCTTGACAACAAAGTCCATTCAAGCTGTTTGTAGATTTTTACTTGAAGAAGTGTTTTGCAAGTATGGATGTGTTGCCAAAGTAACTGCTGATAGAGAAGAATTGGATGCCGATGAGGCTCGCCATTTCTTTGCTCAATTAGGAATCAAGCTATCTCTTACATCAGCCTACAATCCTGAAGGCAATGGTAAGAGTGAGAGAGGTCATCAACCGATTCTCAAAGCTTTGGAAAAGTCTTGCAGAGGGAAGATGAGAGAATGTCCTAAAATGCTTCCATTCGTGTTATGGGCTAATAGAACTACCCATAGTGCAGTGACAGGTTATATACTAGCTCAACTAATGCATGGGCAGCCACCTATCATGCTTATTGAGGAGTCTATTATCACATGGAGTATCTTGCCTTGGGATGAAGGCATAAATAGAGAAGAGCTACTAATTTTGTGCAAAAGGCAGCTTGAAAGAAGGCCAGAGGATGTCAAGTCAGCCATTGAAAGGTTGAAGGCAGCAAGGTTGAAGAATAAGAAGAGGTTTGACAAGTGTCATCGACTCCGACCAAGAGCTATCCAAGAGAATGATTGGGTACTTGTCTATGACAGCAGCCTAGACAATCAATATAGTGCTCATAGGAAGCTAGCCAAGCGATGGTTTGGACCATATGTAGTGAAGGTAGTTCACGATAATGCTACTTATACTTTAGCTGAAATGGATGGGACCATGATTAAGATACCAGTAGGCTGGCAAACATATCAAGCTCTTCAAACGAAGAGAGTCTTCTACTTATGAGCTTGATGACTTGGATGGGAGCCATCTACTTGAAGACAAGGAAGAAGAAGAAGACTTAGAGGATGAAGATGAAGATATGTCAGAAGAAGAGCCTCCTTAACCTGCAATTTCATGAAGTGGCACATGCCGGAGGATGTGCAGGTTAGGAGGGGGTGAATGTCAAAGGGTTTTTTGTTCATGGTATAAAACATGGAGTTCTTATGTTTACAGAAGAACTTCATTAGGATTCACATGAGAAACTTTCATACATAATCTAGTCATTATTCCCCTACATTTGTCTTAGATACCATTTTATCTCATAAGTTCCTTTGTAACTTAACATGCAATTTTCAGTCTGTATCACGTAAATTGACAAAAAAATAAGTCTATGAGGACCTTTAACTTGAACAACAGGTGGAAATTGACAGTTTACAGGTTATGTCACATTGGTTCATGAGGTGTATTTACTTGGAAATCAAGAAGAGTGCCCAAAGTCCATTTGGTTTGTATGGGACATGAAGTAATGGTTGTAAGAGACTTGTGTGACTTGCAAGGGACCTATATGGTCCACTTTTTGTGTGGAAGCAGGAGAGGAGTGCAGCCCGCATTTTTCGGCGCATTTCTCGGGCCTACACACCTCTGGTAGATGGAGAGAGAGCTGAAGACTATGGTGCATGCTCCAACGCATGCAAACATAGAGAAAACTGAAGATAGAGAGGAGATACAAACAAAGAAGGTGAGAGTCATTTTTGGCCATCCATTTGGTATCACAAAAATGAGTGGTATGACAGTCCATAAAAGGGAAAAATAGAGATAAAGTTCAGTCTGCTCTTATGAACGTCTTCTTCCATTCTCTTACCCTATTCATGGTCCATTGAAGCCCTTCTTGTGCCCAAGAACTTATGTGACTTTGGGGCAAGTAAAGGGGAGATCTTGGAGGTGTATGGGACTAATTTGAACTGCCAAAACCTGTCATAAATAGGGCATCCCACTGTTCTTGTCTTCTTGAAGGGAAATTAAGTGATCTATGTGGTTACAAGTGTTGGTATTGATCTCTAAACATCAGGGCTTCATTTGAAAGTGAATAGAGAGGCATATTCTTGAGTTTATGTATGTTTTGGGGGTTTTTTTATGGGCTGGAAATTACTGTTATAAAACAGGACTGAAGTGAATTAAAAGCTTTGTCAGTGCATTTGAAGAGCTTTTGGTTTTTTGTCTTGGAAGTAGTGGAATCTACCACTCAAATACTTGTATCTTGGAGTTGTTGTTCATTGGCATTCGTGAAACTGTATCCATTTGGGATTGCATTTGAAATATGTATTTGGATTAAATCTAAGATAAAATCTCTACATGTAATGATCTATTAACATCACAAGCATTTGATGTAATTGAGTCAAAGTCTTTGATGCCATTCATGTATGCTAAGTATATGATAAAGCTTGAGGTCTTCTTCTCCAACTGAATCATCTCTAAAACCCAAGACTTATCAAACCCCATTCTTTTCTCTCACTCCTTACCTTGAATCTCTCACTCCTCTTCTACTCTAAACCCCGGTGGTAGACCTTCGACCCCCCACATGATGACACTGGTTTTCTTGGTCACTTCTATGCGAAAGTGAACATGTTCAAGCCAAAGATTTTGGAGGATGCGATTTCTTTAGTGCATGATGCTAAATACAAAATTTGTGAACAAGAAAGTGACCACAAAAATTTCCAATTAATGGTAACTTTGGTACAAAGCAATTCAATTCTAACTTTTGAAGATTCAATCAAAATTGCTTTGTTCCTTCTTCTTTCCGTAAACCTTGGACTTGACCTTCTACTTTACCATTAAACACAAATTCAAACCCTAAGCCTTCTCTCTAGCCAAATCCCAACATACCCAAACTTCGAGCCATTACCAATATTGTTTTCAAAGCAAAGCCTATAGTTTGCTACAAGTCTCAACAACCTGGACACTTAGTAGTGAACCGTCAATCCAAGAAGCCAGCTATTCAAATCAATTTTGAAGATGAAGACCATGAAGATATGCCAAACTTCACTGAAGATGATGATGATATTGATGATGCTTCAGATACTTTACCAGGTATGCCAAATCCTCATTCATTATTAACAATGAAATGTTTTGTGCATGGTCAAGAAAATATTGTTTTGCATGATGATGGAAACACGCATGATTTTATTTCCACAAAGTTGGAAAATTAATTGAATTTGCCTACTGTTCCAACTCATTATCACATAAAGTTTACATTCCTAGGCACCAGATACAATGGTACACAAGAAGTTTATGATTTAGAAATTAAAATTGGTGATTATGTTGAGTGCAGAAATTTCTTGGTTGTGCCTTTGCAAGCTAGTGATATTATTTTAGGAATACCTTGGCGCCACAAATATAAACCCAACGTAGATTATTCCACACATTTCATGAAATTTTATTCTAATGGAAAACAAATTACATTACATGGGACATTGGGATTTTTGTCAAAATGTTGAATCCACCGAGGATCAGAAGTAGAAGGAAGTAGAGATAGCATATGGAAGAGAAGATAGAGAATACCCAAGTGGTAAACACGACAAAAACAAATCACAATGAATGGAATCAATATGTATTGAAAGAACCTGGAATCTTTGCACTACTTAGAAGCAATCTCTAGACATTAGTTCTCCTAGAGCTCCTTCATAGCCAAAAACATGGATCAAAAAAATCAGCTCTCTCTTTGTTGCCCGGAACCCAAATCAAATGGCTCTGTTGGCTCCAAAAGGGGGGTAAAACCCTAGGACACCTGGCCACAAATCTCCCAGATCACTCCTTCTTCTTTCAGTTCAATCTACAGTTTTCAGGCTGTTTATAGCGATCGCGACGCGCGCGATTTTGTCATTCTGTCTTTTTTATGAAAAAACTCCTAATTGGCTGAAAAAGCAACTAGCTTTTTGCATGCCATCCTAATCTAGAAGCTTGTTCTAACTTTTTTGGATTTTTACAATAAATAATATAAAAAATAGACTAAAATTATCCAAAAATCTAGTATTTTTGGATAATCCATGCAACTCACACTAGTACTAATGGCTCAGATCACATTGACTCTCTAGATCAATAGAGAAGTTGGATGATGATGCATTCCATACTTTTTCACATTGTGTTCTCATAACATCACGACATCCACCCCCTCTGAACTTGCACATCCTCCGGTATATGTCAAAATCCTTGTTGTCACTGGATTCTGAGTCCTCCGCATCCTCTGCAACCATATCCTTTGCTTCTTCATCTTCTATATCTTCCTGGCTAGCCCCTATATCATGGCCACTATTTTCTTTCAATTATGGTAACTCATAGGAAGTAGATTCTCTCCTTTTGAATAATTTGATTCTTTTCCCTGCTACCGAATGTTTTATGGCTATCCCATCTAGCTCATTTAATGCATAAGTAGCATTATCAAACACATGTCTTACCACATAGGGTCCAAACCATCTTTTCGAAACTTTACGCATGGCACTATGCTGGTTATCTAAACTGCTATCATAAACCAATACCCAATCCCCATCTTGTATGGTTCTTGGTCTTAGTCTGTGTCTTTTGTCAAACTGTTTCTTGTTCTGTATCCTTGCTGCCATTAACTTTGCAGTTGCTTCCTCTATGTCTTCTGACTTTCTTTCCAACTGTCTAATGCGTAAGGCCAACAACTCCTCTCGATTCAACTCCTCCTCCCAAGGTAACACACTCCATGTGACTGTCATCTCTTCTATCGGCATGATAGGTTTTTGACCATACATCAATTCTGCAGGCATATATCCTGTAACAGCACTATGAGTTGTTTTGTCAGCCCACAAAGCATAAGGGAGCAATCGTGGCCACTCTTTTATCTTCTCTCCACATGCTTTTGCCAATGCCTTCACAATAGGTGGATGACCTCTTTCACTTTTGCCATTTCCTTAAGGGTTATAGGCTGAAGTTAAAGCAAGCTTTATCCCCAACTATGCAAAGAAATCATGAGCTTCATCTGCATCCAATTCACCCCTATCTGCTGTAATTTTTCCCACATAGCCATATCAACAAAAAATCTCTTCTAAGAGAAAAGTACATACGGCATTTTTCGTCTTAGTACGTAGAACTCTCCCTTCCACTTGATTAGTCAATTTTTCACGAGCAAGCACAAGATACCTCATTTACCAAAGACCTATAGGCATTGTGACCAAATCCACCACCCACTTAAAATAAAGAGACAATGGATATGTGGGTTGCAATCCATCACGATGTCTCACAGTTGAATACATTTGACATGGCGTACATGTTTCCACAAAGTGAGCAACATTCTTATACATACCCTGCCACCAATATCTTTCTTTAATCTTTGTAAAAGTACCCCAAATACCTCTATGACCAGCCCACAAGCTTTCATGAAATTCTTGCATTACTTTTACTTGTGAAGCTCTGTCACCCAAAACTCGCAATGGCATACCTAGTTTCTTTTTAGCATGTTTCCATAAGTATCCATCTTTTAAGAAAAATCCATAGGATTTCCTCTTGATCTTCTTAAACCCCTCATTTGACCATTCATCTCTCTTTGTTAATGTACTGAGATATTGACCAATTCTCAGCCACTCTCCTACATATTTCTCTTCCAAAAACACTTCTACACAAGATGCAAAACATCTAAAGTGTCTTCTCTTTGTTGTCCAAGCTTCTGTTAATGCTGTAGCAACACCTTGCATGCCACACCACTGGGTTATCTCTTACTGCAATATGCTGAAATTCAGGGTTCAAAGATTTAATGTATCCAATCCACTGGAGCATAGCAATGTCTGGGGTAGCACAACTAGTAATCATACCCAATACCGGCAAACAATCAGTCTCAATGACTACATGAGCACCCATAAAATACTCCTTATCACATTTAAGGGCTGTCACAATTTCCCATAATTCTCTTTTTACCTATGGATATCTTCTCTGTCGTTCAATCAATACTTTTGCACCAAAATGTATTGCATATCTTTGCCCTTCCTCATCATCTTGCCCAATTTCCCATCCAATCCCGATTGGGCTGGTATCAACAGTAAAAATGATAGCCTTTCCATGTGAATAGTCAACTTTTCTCAATGTAGGAGCAGATTTTAAGAGTTGCTTCAATTTCTTCATTTCTTTTTTATGCTTCCTTTCCCAATGAAATTTTCTACCTTTCCTTAGAAGCTGATAAAGAGCATCGACTACATATGCAAAGTGAGGAATCCATGTCAAATAGAACACACATGCACCCAAGAATCTACGCACCTCTGATACATTTGTGCATACATCTTGTATTCTATCAATCCCATCTTTGTTGGTGATGGCCTTCGCCCATAAGGCCCCACACATATACCATAAGGCCCCACACATATACCCAACAATCAAAACCTCCTCAACTCCAAAGACAGACTTTTGTCCAGAAAGAGTTAAATGCACCTCTTCTAGACGTGTCAAAATCCTCTCACAATCCACAATATGATCTACAACAAACTTTCTACATCCATGAGCATCCATCTCTTCATTCTTTTCATCCACTACACACCCTTTGATTGGAACATCATCCAAGAAGGGCATAGTCAATTGTGGTATAAAATCCCTGAGTACCCTATTCATAGCATTTATCATGTGTGCCACTGAGTTTGTTGCACCCTATGGGAGAGTACACATCTATACTAACCCCAAAGGAGTCTTCATGGTTGTGATATCCCTACTTTCAATTGCAAGATGAAACTGATCATATCCCGAGTAAAGATCACCCAAAGAATAGATCGCTCTGCCTGTAAAAGCCTCTGTAAATTCATCAACCATAGGACCTGCACCCACATTTCTTATGGTCACTTTATTGACCGGTTGCATGTCTTGAATAAATCTCAAAGCCCCATTCTTTTTGGGCACAGTAAACCAACGATTTGAGTATGGGGCTGAAGAAAGCTCTAAGATCTTCATGCGAATCTTTTCATCTAGCAAATCCATCAGCTTTGGAAAAAAAGCTTTAGGCACTGGAATAGGCCTCGTTCCATGGTACATGTGGCACAGTAAATATGACCATAGGAGAGACAACATTTGGATCCACACAACCTATTTCACTTGGTTGAAATGCAAATGCCTTCCCATGTCTAGCCAACATTTGCATAAAACAATTTCTCTCAGTAGGCAAAAGAAACCCTTTTGCACCAACTTTCAATTCTTGTAATGTTTTAGATGTAAACTGATGACCTACATCTTTAGGATCCCGTAAGCTTGGCTGCCTTGTCACTTTTTCATACATACCCTCACTCTCTGTTGGAAGTGGCAAAGCAATTGGTTTCACCTTTTTGTCAACTGTCTTATACTTTGTCTCCACAAGTGCTTCAGCCCATTGTAATCCTTCCTGCTGAGCAAAAAATGATATAACATCATACATATCCAAAGAACATACTGACAACACTCTGTTTTCAGCCTCATTTTCTACATGTATAGTTGCTGAAATTTCAGCCATAGTGTCAGTAATATTCAGCCCATAAAAGATGCCTGAAATGCCATCATCTTCAGCTCTAACAGGCCCAATGATCTCAGTTTCTTAATAGCCCATTTCATAGATATGTGTTTAGCCCTACACATAGCTTCCATAGGCTTAAACCAACATGAACTACTTGCTATAAACTAAGAATTACCAATAGTAAATACATGCTTCATTTCATCAAGAGGCGAGTACACCCTCTGAACAGCACTACTATAGCCCCACATTACAACACTGCTTAATGAAAATCCAGGTCCTTGAATTCCCTTGCATTTGGAACCAAAGGAGACTCTCGAAGCGTATCACGATTTCTAGGATGATTAACACAAACAGTAAGAAATTGGACTGCTTTTCTCACATCCTTGCTTCTGACTCTTGCATGAGCAGAACCATCATCAAGCACCTTTGTTTCCATACGCACACCTGTAATATAGGGCTGTCCCAAAATCACTGCATATGAGGAATTATCTTGCATAAAGAAGTGTTGCTCTTCCTGTACATCACCAATTGTCACTTTTACATTAGGACATGCAACATAGAGCTCCCCTAAAGAATTATTTGCAGCCCTCATATGCCAACCATGATCAGTGTCCACAGGCCATGCACCATTTTCATACAATCCCCCCTCAATGACATTTATCTTAGACCCATGGTCAAGTAAAGCTACACAAGGAGTTTCACGCTTCCCTATTTTCACTACCATTTCAGTGGTAGCTCTAGCCCAATGATTTCTTGTGTAGTGACTTCGAGGAATAAATCCTAGATTCTCTTCTCCATATTATTGCATTTTCCTTACTCCGCCATGCATATTGTTATAAGACAATGCAGTTTCAACCACTTTCTTCTCTTTTCCACATACTATCCATTGATTAGTAGCATCCTGCATAGATAATCCAGTACTTACTTCATGCTCATATTTAGCCCGAATTCCCAACAAACCAATTTTCTCTTCAAATCAGCTTGTACTTGCCTCTTTCACACATGTCGATCTTCTAGCCATCTTCCAGAGGTGATATGGATCCCCCAAAACAGCCTACTTTTCCCTTGCTTTTTCCCTCCAAAAGCGGTTCAAAACCCCAAATTAGTTTTCCCCTCTTCATCCTTGAATAACCTCTTACACTTTTAGCTTTGGCGATAGTCTTCAATTCTGTCAGTTTGCACTTTGAGAGGTCCAAATGGGGATCAGTGCATGGTTTTAGATCTGAAGATTCAGCACCAGATTCATGACTCAACAACTTCTTGCTGTCTGATTTGGGACTTGCTTCTTTCTCTTCTTCCCATGCATTGCCACTTCTCTTGACGGTGTCTTTCATTTCTTTCTGTGGGCTAACCTTCAAGGCTCCTTTCACTACTTTTTCTGCGGCATCATCCACCTTTGAGCCTTTCTTTTAGGGTATCTTTGGAGTCATCAATTGCCCCATTAACAGATAGCTTTGTGATGGGTGATCTACGCAGAAACTTCGACTTCGGCCTTCAAGATTGGATGGCAAAGTACTCCCTCGGTGCTTCACTAGCGCTTTGCTCGCTTCAAAGCTTTTGAGAGACTTCCTTCAACTCTATGTCATGGAAACTTTTGAACTTAAATGATCGCTTCCACAAACCTTCCTTTGATTCCATAATTCCCTGTACTTTTCTTAGAGATCATCATTGAAATTATCAGCTTGATAATGTCCTTTGGCATCAGTTTTTCATATTTTTCTAACACACACACATCATGCATCCAAACAAAATCATACACATGCACTAAGGGAATATATACATTGGATGCGGATTATCGTAATGTATCACACACACAATGAATCACACGTAGAAAATAACACAAATGCACAACAAAAGAAATTGAGGTGTATACGACTCGGATGCGCAGCAACATGACAGCGTGCGTCCATAAAAAATAATAATTCTTCTAAATAATCTGAATATATGACATCGCCTAGTAGTTTCCAATGCCACCGCTGCCTACTCTACACATCAACTAAAGCATTCACAATTGTTAGAAAATAAAAAGATAAAACCCACAAAAGTGAATACCTAGCAGTCTTCAGCTACAAAATAAATAAATAGGTTGGAACTCTATCCTAAGCTTAATTTAATATGAGTGCACTCTAAACTCATAAACGTCCATTAATGTAAATATGTATTTTGTAAAATCACCTACTATGGAATCACACAGGTGCACACTAAATTAACGTGACGCTCGAAAAGGACAGACGTCCATGTCAACTTCTCATACAAGGAATCCAGCTTGTGTACGAGCCCCGGCAAATACATATAGTTTTACGGAATGCACCAAGAAATCCACCGTGGTAAATAAATAGTTTTACGGAATCCACAAAAAAATTCATGGAATCCACCGCGGATATATGCCTTTCTTGGCACCATACCCCTGAGGTGGGATAGCAATTGTCCTCAATTGCTATTAGCTCAATGTGCAGGTTTTCATAGACACGGTGTACAGATAATTAGCCTCTAAAATGTCATAGTAAACTGATATAAAAAATATTATGGATCTTCCAATGTTGGAGTAGTTCTAATTTGATTGCATTGTCATTGATCTTGTGAATTATTTTGAAAGGTCCATAAAATCTAGGTGCTAATTAAGCGACAGGCCGTGTTTCTCAACACTTTGCAATCTTCTCTTTTCAATACATAACCAAAAATAATCATCAACATTAAAACTCATGGCTTTTATTTTCTTGTTAGCTTGTTTAGTGTATGATTGCTGGGCTTTCACAATCATATCTTTAACTTAAACAAAAATAGTAGAATGTGTATTGGCAATATCATCAATAATTTAACTTTGTTCGACAATGATGTAACAGGTGTAGGAAATCCATGTCCATAAATGATTTCGAAAGGTGCTTTATATGTAGCTATGTGTGGTGTATTATTGTATGAAAATTGAAGTAAATGTAAGTGTGTATCCCATGTTTGTGATTTTGAAATTATGTATGCATGCAAAAGATCTAAAATTGTACTGTTAGTAACTTCTGTTTTCCTATTGGTTTCAAGATGAAATGCAGATGAGAAATCAATCTTAGTACCTAAATTAGCAAACAAAGTTGTCCCAAAATTGTTACAGAATCTAGAATCACGATCAGAAATAACAACTTTTGGCAAACCACGATTAGTGAAAACAGTCTTCAAAAACAATTGTGCAGCTTGAGATGTAGTTAATGTTTTCTTGCATGGTAGAAAATATGCTTGTTTGCTAAATCAATCAACTATAGTCCAAATCATATTACGATTAGATTGTGTGTTACGCAAACCAATTATAAAATCCATTGAAATATATTCCCATGGACGTTCAAGAATTGGTAAAGGCATTAACAAATCATATTTTTTACCATGGTGTCACTTGACTCTTTGACAAATTAAAAACTCAGAAACAAAGTTAGAAACATCAGATTCCATTTGTGGCCAGTAAAAATCTTTGACCAATGTTCTTAAAGTGGAAATAAAACCTCCATGGCCTTGATATGGAGGACAATGAATTTCATGCAAACACAAATTATCTAAATGGAACAATGCCACACAATCTTTTCTCATAAAACATAAATCCATCAAAATAAGCCAAATAATCAATTGGAATTCAATTATTAGTAACTAATTTGTTCCAATCAGCTTGAAAACTGGGGTCATGGTCATAGATATCCTTCATAGGAATAAGGGAATCAAAATATAGAATGGAAATATTATGGATACTTGGTCTTGTACTCAATGCATTGGCAACAATATTCTCTCTCTTGGGTTAATATTGGATAAGTGGATGGAAACTTTGAATGAAAGATGAAAACTTTGAATGAAAGCAGCCCATTTAATATGGTAGTCAGAAATTTGTGGCTGACTAAGGAGATGTTTGATACTTTGTTGCTCAGTTTTGATCATAAATTCGGATCCCATTAGATAGTGTTTCCATGGATGTAAGGCTTGAACTAAAACTAACAATTCTTTATCTTATGTGGAATAATTCAATTTAGAGGGTTTAAGTTTGCAACTGGAATAGGCTATGGGATGTGAATCTTGCATAAGGGCAGCTTTTATTCCTGATCCACTAGCATCAATGATGACTACTAGAAAGAATGGTTGATTAAAATTAGGTAATTGCAAAATAGGTGCATGCGTTAAAGCATGTTTCAACAAATCTAAAGACTTTTGTTGATTGTGAGACCAATGATATACAACACCTTTCTTTAACAATTTCGTCAAAGGCAATGTAAGCAAAATTCTCATAAATTTCTTATAAAAGCTGGCAAGACCTAAGAAAGAATGTAACTCATGCACATTTTCAGGGATTCACTAATTTAAAATTTCCTCTATCTTTTTAAGATCCACACGAATACCTTCAGAAGAAAAAATGTGACCTAAGTATTCAATCTTGGTTTCGAAAAATTCGCTCTTGTCAGGGCTAGCATATAATTGATTCTCTTTCAACAATTTGAACCAAAGATAGATGTTCATAATGCTCATTCTCATTCTTACTGAAAACCAATATATCATCAAAGAAAACAATTACACAATTCTGATACTTCAAAAATATATGATTCATCATACGACTGAATGTAGCTAGTGCATTGATCAAACCAGAAGGCATAACAAGGAATTCATAATGACCAAATTGAGTTCTAAATGCAGTCTTGAAAATGTCAGGTATATCCAGTTGTACTTGATGATATCCGGATTTGAGATCTATCTTGCTAAAAATAGTGACTCCTTATAGTTTATCCATGAGATCGTCTACCCTAGGGATCAGATATCTATTCTTAATAGTGATCTTATTTAGGGCAAGATAATCAATGCATATCCTATAGCAATTATTTTTCTTCTTAACTAATAGGACAGGTGCATCAAAATGAGAACTACTGGGCCTAATGAGTCCTTAATTTAAGAGTTTTTCAACTTGGGCTTGGATCTCTTTCTTGTCAATCTGATTGTGTCTATAAGGTGCTTTACATGGTGGTTGAGAACTTGGGATTAAGCCTATTTTATGATCTTTAGGACATATAGGTGGTAAATGAGGTTGTAAATTAGCAACAAAATAATTTTTAAATTGTGAAAGAAATTGTGCATGCCTAGGAAGCATCCAATTTTCCTTAGCTTCAATTTCATTTACTCGTACTAAATATTCTTTGCTACCTTTTCTCAATGCACATTTAGTGTGTGTGTGACTGAGCAAGGAAAATTATCAAAGGTGTGCGTTTGTCGTGATGTTATGAGGACACAGTGTGAAAAAGTATGGAAGGCATCATCATCCGACTTCTCTATTGATCTAGAGAGTCAATGTGATCTGAGCCATTAGTACTAGTGTGAGTTGCATGAATTATCCAAAAATACTAGATTTTTGAATAATTTTAGTCTATTTTTTATATTATTTATTATAAAAATCCAAAAAATTTAGAAAAAGCTTCTAGATTAGGATGGTGTGCAAAAAGCTAGTTGCTTTTTTAGCCAATTAGGAGTTTTTTCATAAAAAAGACAGATTGACAAAATCGCGCGTGTTGCGATTATTGTAAATAGGCTGAAAACTGTAGATTGAACTGAAAGAAGAAGAAGGAGTGAATTGGGAGATCCGTGATCAGGTGTTCTTGGGTTTTACCCCCCTTTCGGAGCCAATGCAGCCATCAGATTTGGGTTCTAGGCAGTAGAGAAAGAGCTGATTTTTCTGATCCACGTTTTTGGGCTATGAAGGAGCTCCAGGAGAACTAATGCCTGGAGATTGCTTTTGAGTAGTGCAAAGATTCCAGGTTCTTTCAATACATATTGACTCAATTCATTGTGATTTTTTTTGTCGTGTTTACCACTTGGATATTCTCTATCTTCTCTTCCATCTCCTATCTCTACTTCCTTCTACTTCTTCGGATCCTTGGTGGATTTGACCTTTTGACAAAAACCCCTTTGACATTGGTGAACCCGACATGAAAGGTCGTCATAGAAGAAGGAAAGATAATATGGGAGAACCTTTGAATACAATCTCTAGTGATATTTTGCAACAATTGGTGCAAAATATGAATATTCTTATGCAGGTATAACAACAACAACAACATGTGATGCAAGCTTCAGCTCAAACAGAAAGTGTTGTGATGAATGCTTTGCAAGCAGTTGAGCATGAGGTGAAGTTATTCAATGGTAGGGATGTATCTGCATATGTACATACCTATGCTCAGAAGATGGAATTCTTTGGAGTGGCTCAATTTGCATGGAGCCGGTATTTTGTACGTGTTACTGTTCATGAACTGAAAGCACACATTACTGAATTATACTTGCAGGATGCAGACTGGGTAGCCTTCAAGAAGACACTTATGGAAGAATTTTACATTGAGGACACCAGTTTGATTATGCGCAAGACTTTTCAGGAGTGGGTTATACAACCCAATAAGGGTCTTGTGGCTACGGAATTGTTAAGAGAATTTGAAAGTCGATTTGAGCAGTTGGATCTTGCAGAAGAGCAAGCTCTTGCAAGTCAGAAAATTGAATTGTTTCTACAGGTAGCTGATCCCGAGCTTCAAGAGAAGCTTGATGATTTGCTGGAGGATCTGATTATAGAGACAGGTTTGAAAACAGAGTGGAGACATGTGAAGGAAGCTGTTACTGCACTTGTGAAGAAGCATAGAAGAAGAGAAAGATTGCATGTCTCTAGCTTGCCCATTGTTACGGGCAAGACAGTTGATGTATCCAGTAAGCCACCTACTTCTGTGGCAAATCCTATGGTTGTACCTGCTATTGTTCCCTCTGTTTAGGGAAGATGTCTTAGATGAATTGGTCAAAGGGATGTGGGATCTTCAATTGAAGGTTGCAAAATTGGATGAAAAAGGACAAGAGGAAAGGGGACAGGCAATAGCCCCTAAGCCTTGAAAAAGTTGTATGTGGTGTGACAATTTGTAGCACGAGAGAACTGATTGTGCTGCCTATCAGGCGGCCTTGGCACGACAACTTATCTTTTGGAAAGATGGCAAGATCCATGCACAAGAAATGGGATTGCCTCTTGCTTTGAATTTTGGAAAGGGAGGTATGCAGAAGTTGTTGGAAGACTTGACTGTCTGAAATGCTTATGCAACAGTACATGCTTCTACTTTTGGTCTACAGTTGGATAGAATGCATGGCCAAGTGATGGTTGGTCCAAAGGCTGAAATATAAACACATGCTTTACATGCAGTTGAAAAGAGAAAGGTCACTGATAGTGAAATGTCTCATGCAGGGCAAGACATTCGTGGCGTAATTGGTTGGGAATCATCTATAGATGCATATTCAGTATATGCATATTTAGCAAAGGTACAAAACACGGATGTACTTGTGGAAGAAAAACGAAAAAGAGATGAAGATATTGTAGGGATATCTAAAAGAATGACAAGGAGAAGTGTGGATTAGCCTAAAGCTGCAAATCAGCAACCTCCCGAGCATGTTATGGAAGAGGTCAGATCAGAAGCAAAAACAGGATAACAAACAAGAAGGTAAAAAGAAGGGCAAGCAGCTAGGATATAAGTTGCAATCTGACATTGAGACAGCCACAGATCTTAAGAAGGTTCTTGAAAAACAGATCCTAAACAGTCGGGTCGAATTTACCTTGGGAGAGGTGCTTGGCATTGCCAAGCGAGAATTTCATGATGAGATCATTGACATAATTAAAAGAAAGCGTCAGTTTCTTGGTGATACCACTAGTGCATTGCTGGCTTACACCTTCGTAAAAAAAAGCACCTTCTCATAAAGAATGTAGTGCCTGAACTTTTTGGTCACAAATACCATCGCAAGGCACAACTTCTCTATATAGGTGTAGTTAATTTCTGATATGCCCAACTTCCGACTAGCAAAAGCTATTAAATGGTACCACTTCTTCTCCCAAATTTGGGATAAGCAACAGCTAATACTATACATGGTTGCTGCTAAAAATATAAAGAATATTTTGCCCCTTTTAGATGCTTTTAAAATAGGTGCTTTGGCAAGCTCCTACTTCACATCGTCAAAAGATACTTTGCAAGCACCACTCCATGCAAACTGACAGTCAAAGGACAATAGGTTTGTTAGTGGCACAAACATTATGATTCATACATATCATACAAAGAAAATTGAAATTAACATGTAAATAGCCTATCTATAATATGGACTAAGTCAAGTTGCAATATCATGATTCTCATTTCAAAACAAACTGACAAAATGTCAAAATCGAGAATGAATCGTAATATATCATAAATAACTCATAAATGAGACTAAAGTCGTATAATATTCAAATCTCAAGACAAGAATAGATACTAGATTGACAAAGTCCAATAACTAAACAAAATCACAAAAAAATCAATCTCTTATCCAAAATCTTGAGTCCTCACGAGTCATCACACATCATCATCATCATGTTTAACATTGCCCAATAGTTTTTGTCAAAAAAACCATGTTTTGAGTTCCAACTCACCAAACCAAGTGAAAAATGAGCTCTTCTATGGTCTCTTGGCCCTTAAATCCCTTCTCGAGTAGGGTCTTGCTATTCCCAATCACTCCCTTTCGGCATTAATAATTCAACCACTCTTTTTTTCCATTTACCCCGATTTGTGCTTGTTTTACCCTATTTTACAGCAGTAAACCCTATGCTTCTCCAATCTGATTTTGTAATCCTAACCTACACTAAATGCGATAAGAATCAAATCAAGCGAGACTCCTTCCTTCTCTCCCACAATCTTGACATGGTATCAGAGCCTTGTTCGTGGTAAGGAGCTCAAGAAAGCAAGCCAAGCTCGCGGTGTTCTGGTAAGAGGAGCAGTGTTGCTTTCATTTTCTGTTTTGGGAGCAGATCTCTGCAGGTAGCACAGCCGGAAATTGCAAGAGTGCATTGTCTCAAGTTGAGACGCCCTTCACGGTGAAGCAAGAAGCGACCTTGTTTTTTTGATTTGAGGCCATTTCAGGGCCTGTTATTTGCATTTAGAGACCTAGTCTGGGCATCATAGTCCAGGTTATGATAAAGCACCGTTTCACCTTAATAACTACTGGCACCTATATATGTAGTGCTCCTCAGTCTTCGACTCAAGTTGGCAAAGCTAGTAGATCTGACCCTCGAGGGGAAGGGAATTTGCTCCAAAGCTATTGGTCTCTATCTATAAGTGGTATGAGGATGTGCGGAGCTGACCAATGGTTCATTGTACTTCATGGGATAGGTGTGTGTCCATGTATCTTGATCGGATCACATGACACGTTGCATAAGCTACTTTGAATTAAGCCCAATACCAGAATGGCAGTGGAGTAAGGAAGGCACAGAAGCGGATTGGGTCCGGAATGACAAGCAGATTACGGACAGCAAGGGCCAATATGACCGTGAAGACAAAAGAAGCAGAAGGTGAGCTTGCTGAAAGGGCAACTAACCCCGACAGCCCCGTCGACTGAGTCCTTCGGGCACAGGAACAAGAGCCCTGTCAGAGAAGGCAGTGCTGAGCACACAGCTAAGTTAGAACAGCCATCATGGTCATCTGCAGGCTGAGAGAAAGCAATGAGACACCTTTTTAACTGTCTTGTGACAGAAATTTCTGGCCTTTTGGAACTTTGTTGCATATCTCTGGTTTCCGAGAATTCTAAATCGTTGAATCTGGCTCGCTTACTTCCGTGCTTGTGATCCACTCTGAAGAAGACTGAGATTGCAAAACTTTTGTGAGTGATCTCAAAGAGGACCTAGATGAAGTCAAGGGGAATTGTGACGACTTGAAGTCTTCTCTCTATGACCAGTCTCCTTCCTACTCTTCTTCTAAGGTCGGAGACAGGTCCAGGTTAAGGTTTCTGGGAGTGAGGGCTGAGGCGACAACTGCTCGAGCTACCACTGCAGAACCCGAGACTGCTAATGCAGAACAATCACCCCAGGAGCCTGCCCCTCAAGGTGTGAATGCGGAAGTGCATGCTTATCAGGCTGAGGTGAGTCGATTGCTGGACATTATTGTGCACAGCCTTTACAGCCACAAAGAAGTCTTCCTTCGGGAGCTAGTGAGTAATGCTAGTGATGCTCTTGACAAGCTTCGATTTTGAGTGTAACCGATTCTTCCTTTCTTGGAGAGTTTGTTAATGAATATACAGTCAGAGTTGTAGATGTATTTGCAAATCTGCAGAGTGGAACAGGTGTTAGCATAAAGGCCGTGGACTCTGTTTTCCAGGCCAAAATGTTTAAAATGCTCAAACAGAAGGGCAGACCAGAGATGGTTGTGGATTGATATCATTCACACCCTGGTTTTGGATGTTGGCTTTCTGAAGTTGATATTAATGCATAGCAGGCCGAGCTGGAATTCTAATGGAGGTTATGGGACTGATGCTTGAAGAGTTTGGTTGGTGTAGACGATGTATGGCCTATAATTGCCAAAAAATTCAATCTCAGGCAAAAGCTTGCAACTGTGACAAGTGCACTATCCCAAAGGAATGAAGGAGATCCTCTCGAACGGTGTTCTTGAAGAGAAATTTTACTCCTGCAAACATAACAGAAGATGGCAATAAAGGTGCTGCCAGCTTGATGAAACCTGAAGAAATAAAGCCTGAAACTGTGTTGGCATCTAAAGGGCATCCAACATCCTTTCCCATAAGTCCTAGTGCAGAGCATGGTTTATCACGAAATGCAAATGACATCCAAGAAAGTGAAAGGTCTACTGCTGGAGATGCTAAAATATCCAATGAGTCAAATGCAACAATGGAATAACTGAACTTGAACATCTGAAAGTATAACTGAATATGTACAGCTTTTTCAGGAATTACTATCCAGCAGATTTTAACAAGTCTATGTACCAAAATCAATACTGATCTCAAACACCTAGATGCAAAGCTAACTAAGAGATACTTCAGATTTTTCTGAACATGAATTTCATGTAACTCACTTGACAAGAAATATAGTGTACTTTGGCATCAACAATTCAATTTTCTTCTTGATAGTCTCTTTCATTGCTGTACCTTGAACCCCGTGTTCTGCAGCCTTTGCGTGAACTCTACGACATTTCTGGTGAACCTGACGTGAAAGTGCTGCATCACTTTTCAGCAAAATGGGAGACTCGCAAGAAGAGATGTCAGATGATAATGTCATGAAGAACCTGTTTCAGTCATTTACCATTTATATGCAACAGCAAGCTCATGCGAAACGTGACAGTGATGCTATGGATGCCTTGAAAGCTATCCAACAGCAGATGAAACAGTTTAATGGCTAGCAAGTGTCAACTTACCTGCATTTGTATGAAGAAAAGATGAAGTTTTTTGGGGTTTCTCAAGATGTTTGAAGCCGCTACTTCTTGCAGATCGTGGTGCGCGCTCTTGAAGTCCGAATTTTAGAAATTCAAGAAACACATGCAGGTTGGGCAGAATTTAAGAAGGCATTAAAAGATGAATATTTCCTGGAGGATACAGGTCTTATGAATCGCAGGAATTTCTTAGCATGGGTATCTATGCCTAATAAGGGACTTTCAGTTACCGCTCTTCTACGAGAGTTTGAGAGCCGCTATGATCAGTTGGATGGGACTGAGAAGCAAGCTTTGGAGATGCAGAAAGTGGAGTTATTTTTACAAGCTACTGATGATGATTTACAAGAAAAGTTGGATGATCTTTTGGAAGATCAAGCTACTGATTCAGGTTTAAAGACCGAATGGAGACATGTCATTGATGCTGTGAATGCTCTTGTTAAGAAGTAGCGCATGAGAGTACGATTGCATCGTAATACAGGATCAGTTCCTGAAAAATCCTTGGAGACTTCTTCTTCTACCCCTGCTGCAAATTCTTTGCCTAAGCCTACTTCTCCTGCTGTGAATCCACCAGTTCCTGCTGCTCCAGTGCCCTTATCTGTAGATGATGTTATTAAAGGCTTGGCAAATTTGACGATTGAAGCAGTCAAAGCTGAAGTTGGTAAGTTAAAGGAGCAACTTATGTCAGTACCTGCTGTAGCACCTGCTCCAGCGACTGCTTTTCCAGCTGGTCAAAGAAAAGGGAGACGATGTATTTGGTGCGATAGTACAGAGCACCAACACTGCAGAGATTGTGATGCTTTTCAGGAAGCGCGTAAGAAGAATGTAGTGTTCTGGGGACAAGATGGGAAGATATGGCTGACAGAGACTGGCGCTCCTCTAGACACGAACTTCAGTAAGGGAGGCATGAAGAAGCTGGTTGATGATATGGCTGCGCGATCAGCTTATGTGAGTGTTAGAGGAGATGCTTCAGCTTATGGAGTCCAGCTTGAGCAGAAATCTGATGGAGACTCTGCTTTATGGTCCTCTACCTTGGAGATAGCGAGAAGAGGGAAAGTTCAGGCATCTACTATGACTTGTGTGGGCTTCAGCATCCGAGGAGAAACAGGATGGGATTCTCCTGTTGACAGGTATTCTATTTTTGCTTATATGGCTAAAACACAGGGTTTAGATGCCATGGTTGAGGAAAAGAGAAGAAGAGATGAGGAGGGTCCCAGCACCTCCAAAAAGACTAGAGGGGGTGACTTTGTTTCACCACCTGTAACAGCTCCACCTACGTCAAGTTCTCCAACTCAATCAGGTCCTGAACAGCCTATGGGAGACAAGCAGATGAAAGAAAAGAGGCAATCAAGAAAGGAGCCACGATTCAAGCTCTTGTCAGACCTTGATATGCAGACGGATATGAGTAAGATTTTTCATGAAAGAATTTTGAATAGTGAAGTCACTTTTACTGTTGGAGAAGCTCTTGGGATTGCTAGAAGAGAAATACAGGATCAAATGCAGGATCTTTTGTGGAGGAAATGACATGCGATGGAAGGACCTGCTTTACAAGGATTGTGGCATGGATCTCTTGGGGAAGAGCATGATGATGCAGTGACGGTTGAGAATGCTTCTGTTAATCCGCAATTGGAGAAAATAGTTCAGCCTATGCAGTATGAAGATGAGGATACCCCTATTCTCATTCCTCGCAGCCATTTTTCACGAAGTCATTGGGCTAGAGCAACCACTGAGACGGTGGTAAGGATTGGAGAGAAACAAATTCCATTGGTCGCTTTAGTCGATCATGGTTCTGAGATTAATCTTATTGCTCGAGGTGTTTATGAGAGTGGCAAGTGGCCTATGGATGTAGAGTATGGCTGGCGCATGAGAGCCGCCAATAATACTTTTGGTGATATGTATGTTGCTTGTCCGAGTATCAGAATTTCTATTGGTAATGTTGAAGAGGATTATCATTGCTTTGTTTAGGATTCTTGCTCTTATCCGATTATTCTTGGACAGCCTTTCATTACAGAAGCAAGAATGGAAACGAAAGTGATGGATGACGGGTCAGCTTATGCGCGGATACGCAGTAAAGATGGTATGCGAGCTGTTCAGTTTATGAATGTTGGGGTAAATCATCCGAAAAACAGGGATTCCTTGCGTGAGGCACCACTACCTGCGAAGGAGTTGGATTTTCATTAGGTACCGCTGTCTTGCGAGACGCCAGTGGTACGAAGCAGAGAAAAGAGGAGATCTCGCCTCCTGGCAGTCAGTCTTTCTCCAATAATTTTGTTGGTTTTTCTTCAGATAGTTCAGTGAGTTATCAGAAAATTTCAGATTTGCCTAGAGCTGCCAGGCAGTACATTGGTTGTAAGGAGAAAGAATTGAAGAATGCAGGTATTTTGCAAGCAGAAGAGCATGTAGATGGATTGTATGAAGGGATGTCTTATGCAGATACATTGTTTGAGATGGGAGCAATGCTGAAAACTGATGTATGTAAGGGTTCAAAGATCATACATGTGCAAACCTTGGATATGTTTCAGGAAATTTCTGGTTTTATGCTGAAAATAGAGTTAGAGGCTGAGAAAACTCAGCAAACTGAATTTATGGCTGATCTTGATCAGCTAACAGAGCTGCAGAGGGCTGAATTCATTCAGCCAACAGAGTTGAATGCAGAAAAATTTCTGTATACAGAGTTTTAGGATGCACCTATGTAGTCCATAGAGCCGAGGGTTGAATCTATTCAGCCAACAGAGTTGAATGCAGAAAAATTTCTGCATACACAGTTTCAGGCTGCACCCATGCAGTCCATAAAGCGAAAGGCTGAAATTTTTCAGTCAACAGAGTTGAGAGTTGCTGAAAATTTGCAAAAATTGCAGCAAAGAAAAGAGTGCTTGAATGATGCCAAGGTTGACACAAAATATAAAACAGTTGATAAGAAGGTTAAGCCGGTTGCAGGGCCGCTTCCTCCTGATAGTGATGAGCAGATTGAAAAAGCTATGAAGCAGCCTATGTTGAGAGATCCTGCAAATATTGGACATAAGTTTACGGCTGAAACTCTTGCAGAATTGAAGATTGGAAATGATGAATTCTTGCTTCCAGTGGAAAAAGAATGTTTTAGAGAGATGCTTGGACGTCATGGTAAGGCATTTGCTTTCTTTCCACATGAAATTGGCTGCATTAGTCCAGAATTGGTTGCACCTATGGTCATCTTCACTGTTCCTCATATACCATGGAATATACGTCCTATACCTGTGCCTAAAGCACACTTGCCAAAGCTGATACAGTTGCTGAATGAGAAGATTAAAATGGGAATTTTGGAACCCTCTTCTGCACCCTATTCTAACAGGTGGTTTACTGTACCAAAGAAGAATGGTACTTTGAGATTTATTCAGGATATGCAGCCCGTGAACAAATGACAATCAGGAATGTGGGAACAGGTCCAGTTGTGGATGAATTTGCTGAGGCTTTTGCAGGATGAGCCATCTATTCTCTAGGTGACTTGTATTCAGGTTATGATCAGTTTCATCTTGCCTTGGAAAGCAGGGATATTACTACTATGGGGACACCTATTGGTCTTGTGAGGATGTGTACCTTGCCTCAAGGTGCCACAAACTCAGTTGCTCATATGATGAATGCTATGCATAGAGTTTTACGAGACTATATTCCGCAGTATACCATGCCTTTTCTAGATGATGTGCCCATTAAGGGTTGTGCAGAAGAAGAAAAGAATGAAAGTCTTGATTTGCGTGGATGTAGACAGTTTGTGGCTGACCACTTGGTTGCTTGTGAGCAAATATTGACACGATTAGAGGAGGTAAATTTGACACTTTAAGGGCTGAAATCTGTCTTTGGTGTTAATGAAGTCATCATAGTTGGGCATATGGTTGGATATTATGGTAGGAAACCTTCACCTGCAAAGGTGGATGCCATAATCATGATTGCAGAGTATTGCTTGACTACTTCAAAGGTGGGGAGATTTGTGGGAGCTTGTGTATTTTACATGATTTGGATTCCTCATTTTTCTCATATAGCAGATATTCTCTATCAGCTGCTTCGAAAGGGGCAAAAATTTCATTGGGATGAGAAGCATTCGAAAGCCATGCGTAAGCTCAAGAAGCTGTTACAGTGTGCTCCTACTCTTTGCAAGGCGGATTATCAGTGTGGATGGCCGATCATGTTGACAGTTGATACTAGCCCTATTGGCATAGGTTGGGCAGTGGGACAGGATGATGCTGATGGAAATAGGTATGCAATCCGCTTTGGAGCTACAGTTCTTAATGAGCGATAGAGGAGATATCCGCATATCAAAAGAGAGTTGTGGGGAGTAGTCACTGCATTGAAGTGTGACAAAGGGTATTTTATTGGAGCTTCAGTTGTTGTGGAAACAGATTGTTTGCCTTTGCTTGGCATGATTACTAGTTTCTTGACTCCAGATATAGCGATGCTTCGGTGGATTGCCTATATCAAATCATTGAATCCAGAATTTTGACACATAGCAGGGAAAGATAATCCAGTTGCTGACATGTTATCTAGAGCGAGATATGAGGATGAGGAGTCAATGCTTGCAGAAGATGATGAGACAAAGCTTGCAGCTTCTGTTCTGTTCATTATTGTCATGTATCTACTGTTGAAGCCTTTATTGAAGAACTTTATGTTGACGAGTGGCTGCAAATTGGACAGTATCTAAGTTCATTGACTCGAAGAGCTGATTGGACAGATGATGAATTCAAGAAAATCAGAAGGAAGGCTTATGGGTATTTCTTGAAAGATGGTTTTCTTTGGAAGCATCCAAAGAAGAGAGGAGGCTTTCCCTTGAGAGTAGTTTGTGATGTAGCGATGCAGATACAGATTATGCGAGAGTTTCATGAGAGCTCATGGGCTGGACATAGAGGTGTGTGAGCTACCTATGAGAAAATCAAAGAAAGATACTGGTGGAAAGGGATGTATAAAGATGTTTCTCACTTTGTGGAGACTTGCAGGGACCAGCTTTACTCTTTAGTGCGACATCGTGATGAGTTGCATCCAACTTATCCACTATGTATGCATTATAAGTGGGTGGTAGACTTGGTTACTTTGCCAGTGGGACTTTGGCAGATGAGATATCTTGTCTTGGCTAGGGAGGATCTTACAAACTATGTTGAAGGCAGATCTTTGCGGACAAAGACCACCACTACAGTATGTAAATTCTTGTTGGAAGAAATATTTTGCAGGTATGGATGTATAGGCAAGATTACAGCTGATCGTGAAGAGCTAGATGTAGATGAAGCTAGAGAATTTTTCTCACGGCTTGGGATTAAATTGGCTCTTACTACTGCCTATAATCCAGAGGGAAATGGCAAGAGTGAAAGAGGACATCCGCCGATAGTGAAAGCATTGGCAAAAGCTTGTAGAGGTCGGATTGGGGATTGGCCAAGATTACTACCTTTTGCGTTGTGGGCTGATCGCTCTACACATAGTGTGACTACTGAATACATGTCTGCAGAGTTGATGAATGGGCAAAAACCTGTCATGCCTACAGAAATTTGTGCTCTCACTTGGAGTGTTCTTCCGTTGCATGAGAATTTATCAAGGGAAGAGCTTCTAGCTCTTCGGATTCGTCAACTAGAGAGAAGGACAAAAGATGTGCAGCTAGCAGTTGACCGTTTGAAAGCAGCCCGACTCAGAAACAAGGATAGGTTTGATTTAAGGCATCGCTTGAGGCCTAAAGCCATAAAAGAAGGAGATTGGGTTCTAGTCTACGACAGTAGTCTAGAGAATCAGCATAGTAGCATGAGAAAAATGGTTCAAAGATGGTTTGGACCGTATGAGGTGAAACAGGTTTTTGACAATGGTACCTATGAGTTGGCTGAATTAGATGGAACAGTATTGAGGGTGCCCATTGCTGGAAAACGAGTCAAGATTTTCAAGAGAAGAGAAGATGAAGAATATGCACTTGAAGCGTTGACAGAAGAAGAGCAGGTAGAAGAAAGACAAGCAGAAGAAGCAGAGAACATAGATGATGAAGCTGATGGAGAAACATGTCTACTAGAAACAGAAGATGGACTCGACCTGTTTGTGGATTTGAATGATCCTGGATAGTTGGCACATCCAGAGGATGCGCAGGTTTAGAGGGGGTGGATGTCGTGCTGCTGCGCATCCGAGTCGTATACACCTCCATTTCTTTTGTTGTGCATTTGTGTTAATTTCTACGTGTGATTCATTGTGTGTGTGATGCATTACGATAATCCGCATCCAATGTATATATTCCCTTAGTGCATGTGTATGATTTTGTTTGGATGGATGATGTGTGTGTGTTAGAAAAATATGAAAAATTGATGCCAAAGGACATTATCAAGCTGATAATTTCAATGATGATCTCTAAGAAAAGTGCAGGGAATTATGGAATCAAAGGAAGGTTTGTGGAAGCGATCATTTAAGTTCAAAAGTTCCCATGACATAGAGTTGAAGGAAGTCTCTCAAAAGTTTTGAAGTGAGCAAAGCGCTAGTGAAGCACCGAGGGAGTACTTTGCCATCCAATCTTCAAGGCCGAAGTCGAAGTTTGTGCGTAGATCACCCATCACAAAGCTGTCTGTTAATGGGGCAATTGATGACTCCAAAGATACCATAAAAGAAAGGCTCAAAGGTGGATGGTGCTGCAAAAAAAGTAGTGAAAGGAGCCTTGAAGGTTAGCCCACAGAAAGAAATGAAAGATACCATAAAGAGAAGTGGCAATGCATGGGAAGAAGAGAAAGAAGCAAGTCCCAAATCAGACAGCAAGAAGTTGTTGAGTCATGAATCTGGTGCTGAATCTTCAGATCTAAAACCATGCACTGATCCCCATTTGGACCTCTCAAAGTGCAAACTGGCAGAACTGAAGACTATCGCCAAAGCTAAAGGTGTAAGAGGTTATTCAAGGATGAAGAGGGGAAATCTAATTTGGGGTTTTGAACCGCTTTTGGAGGGAAAAAGTAAGGGAAAAGCAGGCTGTTTTGGGGGATCCATATCACCTCTGGAAGATGGCTAGAAGATCGACATGTGTGAAAGAGGCAAGGACAAGCTGACGCGTTGCATAAGCTGCTTTGAACTAAGCCCAATATCAGAATGGCAGTGGAGTAAGGAAGGCACGGAAGCGGATTGGGTCCGGAATGAGAAGCAGATTACGGACAACAAGGGCCGATATGACCGTGAAGACAAAAGAAGCAGAAGGTGAGCTTGCTGAAAGGGCAATTAACCCCGACAGCCCCGTCGACTGAGTCCTTCGGGCACAGGAACAAGAGCCCTGTCAGAGAAGGCAGTGCTGAGCGCAGAGCTAAGTTAGAACAGCCAGCATGGTCATCTACAGGCTGAGAGCAAGCAATGAGACACCTTTTTAACTGTCTTGTGACAGAAATTTCTGGCCTTTTGGAACTTTGTTGCATATCTCTGGTTTCCGAGAATTCTAAATTGTTGAATCTGGCTCGCTTACTTCCGTGCTTGTGATTCACTCTGAAGAAGACTGAGATTGCAAAACTTTTGCGAGTGATCTCAAAGAGGACCTAGATGAAGTCAAGGGGAATTGTGACGACTTGAAGTCTTCTCTCTATGACCGTCTCCTTCCTACTCTTCTTCTAAGGTCGGAGACGGTCCAGGTTAAGGTTTCTGGGAGTGAGGGCTGAGGCGACAGCTGCTGGAGCTACCACTGTAGAACCCGAGACTGCTAATGTAGAACAATCACCCCAGGAGCCTGCCCCTCAAGGTGTGAATGCGGAAGTGCATGCTTATCAGGCTAAGGTGAGTCGATTGCTGGACATTATTGTGCACAGCCTTTACAGCCACAAAGAAGTCTTCCTTCGGCAGCTAATGAGCAATGCTAGTGATGCTCTTGACAAGCTTCGATTTTGAGTGTAACCGGTTCTTCCTTTCTTGGAGAGTTTGTTAATGAATATATAGTCAGAGTTATAGATGTATTTGCAAATCTGCAAAGTGGAACAGGTGTTAGCATAGAGGCTGTGGACTCCATTTTCCAGGCCAAAATGTTTAAAATGCTCAAACAGACGGGCAGACCAGAGATGGTTGTGGATTGATATCATTCACACCCTGGTTTTGGATGTTGGCTTTCTGAAGTTGATATTAATACATAGCAGGCCGAGCTGGAATTCTAATGGAGGTTATGGGACTGATGCTTGAAAAGTTTGGTTGGTGTAGACGATGTATGGCCTATAATTGCCAAAAAATTCAATCTCAGGCAAAAGCTTGCAACTGTGACAAGTGCACTATCCCAAAGGAATGAAGGAGATCCTCTCGAACGGTGTTCTTGAAGAGAAATTTTACTCCTGCAAACATAACAGAAGATGGCAATAAAGGTGCTGCCAGCTTGATGAAACCTGAAGAAATAAAGCCTGAAACTGTGTTGGCATCTAAAGGGCATCCAACATCCTTTCCCATAAGTCCTAGTGCAGGGCATGGTTTAGCACGAAATGCAAATGACATCCAAGAAAGTGAAAGGTCTACTGCTGGAGATGCTAAAATATCCAATGAGTCAAATGCAACAATGGAATAACTGAACTTGAACATCTGAAAGTATAACTGAATATGTATAGTTTTTTCAGGAATTACTATCCAGCAGATTTTAACAAGTCTATGTACCAAAATCAATACTGATCTCAAACACCTAGATGCAAAGCTGACTAAGAGATACTTCAGATTTTTCTGAACATGAATTTCATGTAACTCACTTGACAAGAAATATAGTGTACTTTGGCATCAACAATTCAATTTTCTTCTTGATAGTCTCTTTCATTGCTGTACCTTGAACCCCGTGTTCTGCAGCCTTTGCATGAACTCTACGACAATGCCCTATCACTAAAGGTGGGGGGTAAAAATTTATTTAGGCACACTTATTTATTAAAGAACTTGATAAATATTTATTATTTTATATACGCATACGCACTCAATTTAAATATTCATACGCACTCAATTTAAATATTTCATTATTGGACTTTTATTTGGGTAGAGCCCAACTTTTTGGACGCCCAAACACTTTATTCTTTATTTGGGAAAAAGTAAACACAAAAGCCAAAGCATGCTAATTGGAAATTGGGCTATTTTTTAGCTTTGAGATTAATAAATTTATAAATACATGCCTTGTGAAGCGCTCACACAAGGCATGGGGGGAGATTATACCCAATTTGTCTTTTTATCTCATGTCGTGCAAATCTCTCTTCTTGCATTATGAGCTTTTGTAAAGTTCTTTGTTCTTAGGGACCTTCCAACGCTCACTACGCTTGCATACAACATCCGATTTGCGCACCATTCTAGGATTATACCACAATGTGTATAACCTCCTTTAAATTACCTAGAAAGATTAGACGATTGCCCCAATCTCTAATGAGATGTGTGTTGTACATCCATGGTCAATAGAGAATTAAGCTGTAGTCAAGTCCTTTAATAACAACAAAATTAATTGCAAGCATCACTCCTGCAATTATGACTTGCCAATCTCTTAGCACTCCTAATGGTCTAAATTTAACTCCGTCATTTAGAGTCACATTGAAGTGCATTAGTTCATTTGGTGGATTGCCATAGGCTTGAAACATGATGTGGTTAACTATACTCACACAAACTCTTGTACCTACAATTCCTTGATGTGTAGTGTCTCCAAGGGTTTCCACCTTGAAGCACCACATGTTGCTGAGCTCCTTTCAAGAATGTGTGACTCCTAAAGCACTTAAGGTGAGAGGTGTACTAAGGCCAAATTTTAAAACATGGTGATATTGGCTAGGATTTGTGCCTTCTACCCATACTTTTAATCCTTACAAGATCATTGGACAACCTTTGAGTAGGACATGAAGTGGAATGGTGGCTCAGGTTCATACAAGTGCTACAATTATAGAAGGTTCAATGTTTTCATAGATATATTGCAATCAACTTGCATTAGGAGCAAAATAAACCTCCTATTTTATAGGCTGTGGACCAATTTGGCGGCTTAGTCATGATCTCCTTTGATCGGTGTGTTCCTTCTCAAATTGATGCATTAGACATGATCTCCTCAAACTATTCTTTGTGCAATCGGTCTTGTGTTGCTTTCACTCATTCCTTGACTTTGTCAATGATAGCTAGTTGCTATACTAGGTAAATCGAGATAAGCGTTATCCTCAAGAATATTATCTTTTGTGATTTGTAGTGCCATTGTAGCACTTTCTACGATAGAGATCAAAGTAATTTGTGGAATCAAGGACAGGCCTTCACTCTTGAGTTTGAGTTTAGCTCTCTTTCTATTTTTCTTGGTACTCTTTTTGCAAATCATGGGTTGTAGGGCCTTTAATGCTAGCTCCCTCTACTTTTCTTTTTGTATGAGTGATGGCATGCACTAGAATGGGAATACTACCTTCATCCCATGAATCAGCTCCATTGCAAATGGACTTAAAGGTACTAAAGGAACACAATGGTCTTGCCTTACATTGTGGACAATCAAAATGTATATGATTTCACATTTTGGATAGTGTTGATCCATTTAATTTCCCTTAAATTGCTCTAACTTTTGGTGGCATCTTGAGGAGACATGTCTTGGCTACCCACAAGTCCAACAAGCAATAGAATCCCTACTGGAAGGTACTCCTTGACTATGGGCTCATCCTAACATCATAATCATAACAAGTTTGTAATCCATAAGGATTGGACACCTTTCTTCATCATAGTAGATGAAAGGGTTTTTGTATTCATAGCAAATGAAAGTGTTTGTGTATTCATCATCCTCATTTGGTTCCTCTATGAATTGCACAAGGGCATTGCTAGGTGGATGTGTGATGATGGGGGGAGTCTAGGTATTCCTGAAGGATTGATTTTTTCCCTTTGTACTGCAAGCACTTGGTGTTTTGAAGCTGTCAACAATGCTAAATATTGCGCCTTTGTGACCAAAACGTCCATAATTTATGCATATCCTTTGTGGTCTAGAGTAGTCCAAAGGGAGGTGGTCTTCACCACAGTGGACACACTGCATGTTTCAACAATATAGCTTTGGAATTTCTAGAGACTGTACCATCTTGAGAAACTCTTGATGTTGCTTCTTTACATTAGCAATTAAGTCCAACATCTCTTTACTCTCCATCTATTACCATGCACCGATTTCTAGATGGGATCCCATTATTCATTTCTCTCTACTATGCTCTCTGTAAAGGTAATCCCAATGGATCTTTACTATGCACTTTGTGAAGATCATCCACATGGATAGCCTCATTGAGGACATCGTTGATGATGGAGTGATTTAGCTATAGGGTTTTGGCCAAGGTCTCATAAGTCTTCTTATCGTGGATGGCCTTGATGAAGGCTTTTTTGATTTCCTTGAGTGTGGATCTCTCTACAAGGGGTGTGCATTGCAAAAGGCTCTTGACCTTAGAAACATTTCCCCTCATACTCTCCCTTTCATGTTATTTGATGTTCATTACCTAGAAAAAAAGGTTATTCCTATAGCATTCTTTGGCAAAATGCTTCATGAATAAGTCTTTTAGTAGTATAAAGGAGACCTTCTCCATTTCATCTACACATGTGACCTAGATGCGCCCTTTTTCAATTATGCAAAGCCTGAATGCTTGAGCCTACTAGTTATCACCTAGAAGGTTATTTTCCTCATAGACATGTTCAAAATTTTCTATGAAACTATAAGAGTAGCCACTAGCTTAATATTTCTCTAGTTGTTTAGCCACTAAAGGGACCTGTGCTTGATCTCTAGGGATTGATGTGCTTCCTACGTTAGTTAGAATGGTTCATTCAATGTGCATTTCAACTTGGAGCATGTCCAAAAAGTGAGACAATTTTCTTTGCATAAGATAAGAGAGTGAGTCTTATGACAAGACAATTTGTCCTATGTTGAACAACATCCTCGAATGTCATGTCAAACTATCCTCTCTACACAGGATTGGAGAGGGAGTCTTGCAATGACCTAGTTCCTCCTATGTTGAATGACATCCTATGGATTCTATCCATTTATGCTTATATGGTGGAAAGCTAAAACTTAGCATTATTGTTGAGGTCAATCAAGTAGTTGAGGGCAAGTGTTCCTTGTTCTTTCGACTCTATTAGCTTTTGTTGTAATGCTTTGGGAGTCACATTTGAAATATCAAAGCTTGTGGGTTGCCTGAAGCTATCAAGTGTGGCTTGAAAATCAACAAAACTACTTTTTAAGTTATCTATACTACTCAATATGGTCCCTATGGTCTCTAAGCTAACTAGGTTGATGATGTGATTTATGAAGTCATGCACATATATATTTTCTAGGTTAAGAGTACAACTAGGGCTTGAATCCCTACTAATGGGAAAAATATGAAACACATGACTACTTCTTAACTACATGCGACTCTTGCATGGATCCTAGTCCATAGTTAAGAATGTGCAATGGATGTCGCTTTGATCATATGTGTCAAAATATGCAAGTTTTCTATTTGTGCTTGGCTTGTTTTGTTAATTGGTTTTGTGGTTCTTTTTATTTTTCTAGTTTCCCTATGTGATACAACCAAAGTATGACATGCGACCTATAGTGTGTGTACATTGTGCAATAAGTGGTTGTAGGTTAGTGTGATGCTATGTGTGTACCTAGGTATGCAAGGACAAAGGGAAATGAAATGTGTCCTAAGATGGAGTGGGTTTATGATGAATGTTTATAGATGCACATGTCTGCATATGTAGTACACATAGGTACACTCACATCTGTACATATGCTCACAAGGATATATGAAAAAACATGTGTAACTACACATATACACTACTTCTCACTCGTACACTTGTACCTTATCAATGCACCTAAGTGCTCATACATATGCATGGTGCTAGGTGAATTTCCATCAATGTAATTATATGTATTATGCCTTTAGCACTATAAGCTATGCACAGTGTTTGTGGGTACGTAATGAATTATGAAATTGTACTTACGTATGCATCATAATGTCTCTATGTGTAGAGTGAGAACTCTAAGTATTGGGAGTCCTAGAGTGAGTGTTGGATATATGCAACAATGTTCACAAGTATGCACAAGTGCCCATAAGTATGCAAGGATGCACACTAGTACACTCAGTTGCACACACATGGTTACTAGTTTTTTCTTGTGTTCAATGGTGTATCTTAGGTGTATATCAATGTGCAATGTGTCTATGTGCACTCTTGTTACAGATAGATATCCTAGTAAATGCTTGTAGGCTAAAAGGTGTGTTTATATGTGTTAGAGGTGGATCCCTATTGTGATCCAATGTGGATGGTTTATGCATTTGCCACCATGCATTGTCGTATGCACTAAGTGTATGCAATAAATGAATGCATTATGTGTGCATTTACATGCTCATAGTATGTGAGTGGAAGAAAACTATAGGGGTGGTGGATGCACATAGTGTATGGGTTGAAGAAAAGTGCAGGAGTGGTGTGCCAACGGATACATAGTGTGTTGTGTGTGGTGATGGATGCACTATATGTTGTTTGGCTATGTTGTGTGCTCTTGGTGTGTATAGGTGGAGGCATAGTATAGGTGGATACATACAATGTATGAGAGCAGATGCATTATAGGTCTATGGGTATCTATTGGATTTGTGGGGTATGATAGGTTTTTGGATTCCTAGGGTATGCATAGGTGGTATGCTCTATGGGTGGATAAAAAGTAGGTGCCTAGTGTGGATGCATTCTGCAAGTGTATGTTGATACAAAATTTTCTCTTTTATTGAATTCATAGTGCACTAAGGTTAAGGTATGTGATGTGTGTGTATGTGTTTCTACATGGTTAATGTGGATATGGATGCACGGTGTGTTATTATGCATGCATAAGTAGTGAAGGTGTATGCAAGAATACATGTGGATGTATGCATGTCACACTATTGTGTCATCAAAGTACCCTAATCTTCTTTCACTTCCTACTACCCTCCCTTCCAATAGATTGGATTTAGGTCGTGGAGAAGGAAAATGATTATTGACATGCACTAGCGTGAGAGGTGACTACATGTGGTAATATACCTAGGGATGTAGTCAATGTGTGTATAGGGTGTGTGTGTAGGCAAATGCACTATGCAATAAAGTGTGATGCAATGTTATGTATGGGTGCTACTTGAGTGCCACTATGTGGGAATGAGTGCACAATGTTTGCAATTCGATGCACTATGGGTGTATATGAATGCACTATGTGTAGACAAATACGCTATAGGTGTAAATGGATGCACTACGTGTAGGGGAATGCACTATAAGTGAAGATGGATTCACTATGCCTTATAGAAGTAAGCAAGTGAGTACACAATGTGTATAGTTTCACATACATGGATATGTACACATGGGTGTATCACCAAGGCTCCTATCACTTGTCTCACTTCCTATTACCCTTCCCACCCAACAAGTTGGATTTGGGTTCTGAAGAGAGGTTGAGGCTTCTTGGTGCACACTTTTTTTTGATAATTCTAGGCATATCAATGGATGCAGAGTATGTGTGAGGTGATGGGGACCCTAAGAGAGGATAGATGGATGCACTCTATATTAGTGGAATATGGATGAGTTGTGCGTAGGTGGATGCACACAATCGGTGAATGTGCAATGTAGTGAACCTATGGAATGTGCTAAATAGATGCCACACTAGGTAACTTCTTCCTAGCTTCACTTCCCTATGATCCTTCTAGTAGGTTGGATGTTGGTTTGTGGGGGAGGAGAAGGGTCTCCACATACACCTAGGTGCCTATGTACTTTTTATGTGAACAATGTATTGTAAAGGAATTATGTGTGTGTATGTGTGTGGGTGAGTGTGTGTGTGGCGCAATGTGTGTCACAATGGGATGAATCCTTATAGTATATAAGGTGTATCATTAAATGTGTGTCTATACCTAGTGTGCATAAGATATTCAATGTGTTTTGTGCATTCACTTATATGGGAATTGAGACATACTAATGTGATGCATGTATATCACATTCACCTATATGTGGGAGTGGTGTATCAAAGCTTCATCCTACCTTGGCACTTCTGTCAATCCTTATTCTTAGTAGGTTTGATAGTGAAGTGTGCAAGAAGGCAGGCTCTACTCTCACATGGCCCCACTTAGGTGCACACAGATGCAGTTAGCAAGTGCTATACCATGAAGACAAAATATTATTATTCTAATTAAAAGAAATATTTAAAAGAAAAATTCTTTCAACATAGAGAATCCACTAATAATAACTATACCACAAAGTGAGATTCCCATACATTAAATTGTTTCTTTCAAGTGCAAGTATTTACATTCAAATTGCCACACATGATACATTTTATCATTGTCCATGTAAGTGCACATGCTATCAAGGGCCTCTCCTTCTTCCCACAATTCCCTTCTTCCCACTAGGATGGGATAGAGACACATGTGGGTTATTGGGGGGGTCCTTCTTACCAACGTGTGCTCCCCTTTCTCAATAAAATTAATGCTTTGCACATGTGGTTTTAGTGCATACTTGTTGTTGTTTGGTAGCCATTATGCTTGTGACAGCGTAGCTCCTTCCATCCCCGATGATGGTTCTTCTTTTCTTGATGGTGGCATGTGAGAGTATATGGTAGATTCAACACAAGGATGAAGAGAAAGAGAATAATGGTAGTGATAGAAATAGAGGTGATGCCCTTCATCAACAGAAGTGAAGGAAATAGGATAACAGAATGAAGCACAAGTGAAGAAGATGAAGAAGATGAGAATCTTGTTGATGTAAATTGTAATCCTACTAATGCTCAAGTAGATGAAGAATACTCTGATTGTAATTTGGTCAATTGCAGATCTTAATCGTGCTAATGTTCAAGTCAATGATGAATACTTCAATGGAGCTGAAATCTTGTCGATGCAAATGGTAATTTTTTTGATTCTAAAGCCAATGAAGAATACTTCAATAGAGATGAGAAGATGAAGACAATGAATATATATCCACTGTCAATGATGGGAAAAGAGATAGTGAAGATGATCAATGACCTCTATTAGAAAAAAGCAAGAGGTACAAACTAACAAAGATGGAAACAATGATGATACCCACAATTTGCAGCAGATGAAGGTGACTCTTCTATCCACAATTTAGTAGATGAGGGTGAAACTGATGTAGGAGGTATTGAAGCTCATGTTACCCCAATAACCAATAATCAAGAAGTGCAATCATGTTGTCCATGAATAACAAGCAAGTATAACAATCATAGTGCCCACTAATAGAAATTCTGAAGTGCAAGCTATTGGAGATGATGATGATAATTGTGTTGCCTACACTAGCCATAAATAGTAGGAATGAAAGGTGCAATATGAGCAGGATAAGAAAATGGCTTTGATGCCCATAACCACTAGTACTAGGGTGTAATCTTGATGAAGAGGATTATGACATTAATACTATCTATCATAGCCATGGGTAGCAAGAGATGGAGGTGCAACTGATGAAGAAGAAAAATATAATAATCACATTTCTCATGATACTTATGAACATTATCAAGAAGCGTAGTTTGATGAAGGAGAAGATGATGATAATGCTACCACAATTAAAACAAATGGAGGAGCAGTAGGCACAATTTGGTGATGAGGATACCCACAATTAGTAGGAAGAGGAGTAGCATAGGAAAAAGAGAGTGTATGATTTGCATAGGAGGAGCAATCCATGAGCAGTAAGAAGCACACAAGATGATGATGATGATGGTTACAAGGTTGAAGACACAGAGAGATCTTATGATAAACTCAGAGTGGGGTTGCTAAAAGTATTTGCTGCCTTTTTCCTCCTGTATTGTGGTTTTCTTTAATATTTTCTTCCCAAATGCAAAAGCAATCTCACAAAAGAAAGTAGCCTAAACTCTTCAATCTCTAATATGTGTCTACAAGGTGCCTTCATCTCAATGTACGATGATAATTTATAGCTCTGGCTATCACTTATGATTTTGATTCAAGAATTGTTACTACTATTCTACAATTATTTCAATCATTACTTGTGAGCCCAAAATCTCAATCATTAAACCCAAACACAAATTTGAATCACAAAACACAAATTTAACTACTTGGAAGTGTTTGAGAGTAAACATGGTTTTCCCCTCCTGTTCCGCAAACATGAAGCTTGAAAGGGACTTCATGATCAATGCATCCTTAGTCTCAAAAACAAAACCAAAATGTTGGGATTCATGTGCTCAATGTAATTGGGATATTTGGACACACTCCTATTATTTAGGCATTTCAACTACTTAGTCAGCAACTACCTCTCACATAACCTCTTGCACACAAATATGAGATCAGTTTGTAGCAATATGCATAGCATGCCCTCGACAATGAAGGATGATTGTAGCACATTCCACTATTCAAGATGCACCTCGTAGGTTTTCAAACCACCTATGGCCTTCTTCACATTAGAATAAAGCATGGTAAGGCATGAGAGAGCACAAGAAAAGATGGAAGATTCACCCTCTTGGTCCCTCACCCTCATTCTCACTCCCTAGCTCTTAAATCAACTCTCTCTCTCTCTCTCTCTCTCTCTCTCTCTCTCTCTCTCTCTCTCTCTCTCTCTCTCTCTCTCTCTCTCTCTCTCTCTCTCTCTCTCTCTCTCTCTCTCTCTCTCTCTCTCTCTCTCTCTCTCTCTCTCTCTCAATGCAAAACTAGGAAAGCAAGAACCAAACGTTAGCACACACATGAATAGACTTTTCCATTCTTTTTCAACCTAGTTTACAAAATATGTAGGGTTTGGGTTTCCCCTATGGACTTGAGTATCATATCCAT
>NW_028229783.1:0-75000 GCF_053477565.2 Lygodium microphyllum | reverse complement strand
GCTATAGGTTAGAGTGGTTATTTCTTGGGAAATGATTATGTGAGGCTATAAACAATCTCCTAGAATAGCACATCTTAGAGCCAATCCTTAGGGTGTAGGAGAGTCATAGGAGCCACAATAGTTAGCTAGGGGGTGCCCTTCGTGTGTGATCTAAGGTGAGATAGTCACCTATCTGTGGGAAACTCCTTTGCTTGGAGTCGAGACAGGTAATTAGTTGGACTACAATCTAAAATTATATTTACAAATGCATTAGTTAGAAATTTTATTTATAGTACCTAGACTCTCCTGGCTGCAAAGCCATGTGGGATTGTTTGGTGTGTTTAGGAGCCCTGACTATAGAGCCATTAGAGCCAATGTTAGGACCATTTTAGATCTCGACACATAGTGCGCTTGTTGGGAGTCTTTAGGAGTCCTCTAAGCAGCTTAGACTCAAATCTTGAGTGTATGACTTTTTTCTTAGAAGTAGAGAAAGAGCTATTAAGGCAACAATATGAGTGTGGGCTAGAGATCTCTCAAATTCAACAAGGGCAATGTGAAGAATGGCTAAGGAAACACATAGAAAATTTTCAAAAATACTCCTTACACTGTACTAGTCTAGTACTTCTTAAAATTAGGGGACTGACAACCCCTCATAGTACAAACAATCCTAGTGTACACAAAAGTGGGAGTTTACCCTTAACTCCTAAGACTGGGCGATCAACACCTTCTAGGACTAGCTGAAGTGGTGGATCAACACCAACATCTAGTAGTGTCATTAGTAGCCTTGTAGTTGTCCCTCTTAAGCCTATTTTTATAGGGATGGCACAACCATCCTTAATACCCCCTCAATCAATACAAATTCTGGTAGGCACAATGGCTCACCCACTTTAGGGTATCCATTGCCTATTTTTAGTGGAAGTTCAAGAAAAGATGCAGAATTACATATCAAAGACTTCCAAAAAACTTACATCTAACTATCAAGTCGAGGAAAAAGCATATTATTTATTGTTCTTCAACATGACTTTGAAGGGAAATATAGCCTAGTGGTACTATCAACTTACAACATATTTGATTATCAATCTGCAAGAGTTCTATGCTGCATTTTGTAGGGAGTTCTGATGGGACCTAAAATGGGCCGGCATTGGCTATAGCACTAGCCGGACCTCATGCTCATGACACACAAACACCCTCACGGCCTCGCGGACTAGGAGCGTCAACCAAATGCTGAAGGAAAAACTGCCCTAAAGTTTAATTCATGCGTTTATAGTTTATAGTCCAACGTTTCCCTTAAACTCCTCAAAGGGAGAATCCATACACATTGGCATAACGCCTCGTCACACACACATAGGAGGCACTCCACTGACTAAGAGTCGAGCCCCACTACAGCTCTCCTACATCGCAGGGATTGGCCCTTTGATGCGCTGCTAAACATATAACACAAACGAGCACAAACTCCTCTCTTTTATATTCATCGTATTTCCAGGAGATATACCATGCTTCCTCACTTAACAGTCCCTTAGGAAACTGACCCTCTACCCTACAGCAAGGGATAACCTCACACTCTCAATCATGGGTCAACGTCCTAAGAAAACAATTGCTATGCAGTCCAAGAGATTTTCCTTTGATACCATGAACCATGCATAGTGCATAATGTGAATGGTTTAGTACACAAACAAAAGAAAATCAACATTGTGAATGGTGCACAAAGCATTCCTTCCATGAATTTTACTAGCGCGCACTGTGTTGAAAGGAGGCATCGAGCCATATGCTCATGCTACCATCCTCTTTACTTAAACCATTTCTTATATACCAATTGCAATTCATAAATCAAATCTTTTCTTTATCTTTCAGTGTTTCAACCCCTCTTCATCCAACTCTTAGCATTTTGTATCATTGATCGGTTAGATAAGGTTTCTATGCATTTCTCCATTTAAAAACTATAAATACGCACAAAACATAGAAATGGGGACAAATTGAGGCCAACCTCATGCTTTGCCATCGTTATACATTGCACAAACATAGATATAATTTTCCCTAATTTTCCTCAGCCCGTTTCCTATTTTTCCCTAATTTTAAACCCATTTTTTTCATTTTTGGGCATTTTTCCCTATTTTTCTTTAATAAATAATGACCAAAAATGAAAATTGATTGTGGACTATGGCCCTTAGGTTCATTAACAGCAAAAATTCGGATTTGGTTGGTGTGACATATCATATTTCTCATTTATGTAGCAAAACCCCCAATTTTACCGTTTAAATGCATCTTTTGCATATATTTTGACACTAATTTCGGCCATGTAGCCTTATATTTTCTTATTTCAAATTGCAAATAGTTGAAACTCATGGAAAACAATATCATATTGAACTTTCATCCCATATGAACAAAGTTTCATAAAGCAAATAGCATAAAAAGATCATTTTTCTTTATAAAAATAGCATTACTGCTTATTTTCAGGTCTCAGTTTCTTGGCCTTGATTACGGGACTGATTTCCAGCATGCATTTAATGCTCAGCATCTTCAAGAATAGCAATCTTCAAGTCTTCATCCATCCAGAAGCAATCCGGTCTCATCCGAACAAGCTTTCCTCCACCATTCTTCATTGTCTCCTTCCACACAAGACAGCCCCTTAAGGGAGAGAGAGGGAGGAGAGAGAAAGACTAAAATTAGAAATCTTCATCCAGGCCATCATTACGCGAGCCAGAGGCGGCGATATGATCAGCATACAGGAGGGAATCAAGGGCCAATGTCCATTGGGTAGGTTGCTCACAGGCAGGAGATTGAGGATCAACATTTGGAGCGCAAATTTCGGCGCCATACTGTCATGTTTTCTTCATCCCTCCTCTCTCCACAATTTGCATGCCACATTTCATGTGGCATAAGTTGTCCAATGCCCAAAGGTCACCACTCATTTGGCCAAAAAGAAGTCCACCCTTTCGCATCTTCACCCCGTTTGTTGGCCATTTCCCCGTCCGAGCTCCAAATCGAGCTCTGAAAAATCTTGGGCGTCCGACTTAACATCCCGCATTGGCTGGAAAATCCTGACAACGCACGGCAGTTCAAAAAATTATCAAAAATCAACAAGTGTGGCTCGGGTGCCTTTTAAGAGTCGAATTTCACTTGGTGCTTAAAATCGTCCTAGCTGGAGTAGCCGCCTTTGACGTTGAATATTTTTCCCCTAAATTCTGAATTTTTTGGCAAATTTTAGGCACATCCCAACGGGCTCAAAACTCCGCTCTCAAGTTCTCTCCTAAAAAGAGGATTTAATATTGTTATGTGTCCTAAATAGCCCACACTCTACCATTGCCTTAACATATCGCATGATTCTTCTTACTACATCCAAATGTGGTTTCCCAAGCTTTTGCATAAACTAAATGATAAGTCCAACTGCATAGCTCAGATTAGGCCTAGTGATAGTCAAGTATATCAAACTTCTGACCATTTGCTTGTACATAGTAATATCTACAATCTCAGCTTCAGTATCTACATCTAATTTGGTATTCTGATCTAAAGGAGTATCAAGTGGTTTATACTCTGTCATGCAATACTTTTGTAGCATTTTCAATGTGTATTGTCGCTGCATCAGCCAAAGTCCATTGACTAAATTCACCACTTCAATATCCAAAAAATATTTTTGCTCATCTAAATCTTGCATGTCAAACTCTGATCTCAGCATAGTCATCGCAGCATGTATTCCAATGTTATCATCACTTGTAATAATGAGATCATCCACATAGATGACTAGCACAACTAAACATGTACCAAGACTTTGCAAGTACCAACAGTAAAACCAAGACTTTGCAAGTAACTACTAATATGTGCATGCCAGGCTCTTGGAGCTTATTTCAGCCCATAAAGAGCTTTCTTCATGTTGTAGACATAATCAGGAAACTACATGTGTACATACTCCATTCAAGAACACATTCTTTAAATCCATCTCTTGTAATTTCCAACCCTTTGCTGCAATTAGGTTCTAATGGTTGCCATCTTGGCAATAGGGCTGAAAGTTTCTTCATGATCTAAACCATATTGCTGAGCATATCCTTTGGCAACCAACTTGACCTTATATCTCTCTATGCTGCCATCAAAATTGCATTTTACTTTATATATCCATTTACAACCTATAGTCTTCTTGCCTTCATGCAATGGGATAAGATCTCAAGTCTAATTTTTAGCCAATGCAGTCATTTCTTCATCCATGGCTTTGCACCAATTCTTATCCAAGACAGCTTCAAAAATTGTAGCAGGTTCTTTGTACTCCATGGCCTTAGTCATGTATGCATAATGCTTTGTAGAATATCCACTATATGTGAGTCAGGGTCAACCGGGTATCTCACTTTCTGCACAAACGTCTCAACTACGATGCATTGCTTGATTCTCCTCTTTCATGAGGCAAAACATACCTGCTCTGCTTCACACCTGGAGTATACACATATGGAATTCCAAGTTTGCTATCATGGCTATCAGCCAAATCATAACTAGAAGTCATCATACCAAGAATCATCATGCCAAAAATATCATCAAAAATTATTTCTTTTCCTTTGCTTTCTACCTCATTTCTCCCCCTCACTAACATACTGTTGTCAATTTGGATGGTGATGCAGAACATCGCAATTTGCCAATCCATGGAGACACACTAGAATATACATCATCTATAGGCCCATACAAAGAAGCATTCAACTGTGGAACAGCATTAGAACCATGTTCTAAAGGCATATCAGTAGGGCACAATAGTAGATGATGCATACCAAGAAGCCATTTCATCAAATATGACATCTCTAATGATGAATAGTGTCTCTATAGTAGATGGATCATAACATTTATATAGCTTCCCCTCCTATGCATAACCAATGAGCGCACACTTGTGTGCTTTGGGGTCTAATTTCTTTTTCTTCTCATAGGGGATATGAACATAAACAATGCAGCCAAAAACTTTCATGTGACTAATATCTAGCTTGTACCCATAGAGTTTCTCATATGGAGCTATGTCACGTATACCTACAGTGGGAGTTCGATTCAACACATACATGGCTGTCATAATAGCCTCAGTCCAATAGTACATTGGCATGTTCTTTTCATTCGGCATTGCACAAGCCGTCTCCATAAGCACCCTATTCTTTCTTTCAACCACTCCATTTTGCTATGGAGTGTAATTACATGTGAGTTGCTTCTGAATCCTATTTTTAGCTATGTATCTATCAAACTCAATATATATATATATATCCCCCACCATTATCAGATATCAAACATGAGATAAAGCAATCAAACCCCTTCTCAACTTGTCTCTTGAATCTTTAAAAATAGCAAACACTTCGTCCTCGTGTTTCAAGATATACACCCAAATATACCTACTGAAATCATCTATGAAAGTTACGTAATACTTGGATCTACCAAGGAATGCATTATGGGCTAGCCCCATACATTAGAATGTATCAACTATAATGGCCTCAATCTATTCCCTACATGCTTTGCAAATAGACAGGAGATTGTTTGTCAAACTGGCATGCATCATAGACATGACCGATCTCACTTTATGCAAACTTTGGAAAACTTGTCACATGAGCTGCTTTCTTTGCATAGTTTATAGCCACTAAATATTTACATGTCCAATCCTTTTGTGCCATATTTACATGTCCAATGCTTTTCATGCATAAACATGGCTGATTTCAGCTGAGGTAATGTAGCATCCAATGTGAACATTCTACCATGTTTTTTGCCTCAAGCAATGAGTTTGCAGCCATTAACAAACTCTTCTATAAAGCAACCATGCTTATTAAAGCGAACTTGCAACTTTTTCTTTGTCATTTGTTCCACTGACAACAAATTTTCATAATAGAGGATACATGCAATACATCATGTAGACTTTTCTTATGCCCATCATCATGAATGACCAAGGGTACTACCCCCTTATTCTCAACATTGTGCTAAGTATCATCTCTTGTGCACACATATCCTTTCTTTTCAGGAACCATTTTGTAAACCAATCACCATGAGGTGTCATATGATTTGAAGCTCCAAAATCAATATACCAGACGTCATCTATTTTAGTCTCCTTAGCTACACGGTTCTGAACATACATCATGGCAAACAATCTGTCAGTGAAAGCACCCTCTATATGACTCAATGATGCATAATGCCCCTGTTGTTTGCCTTTCTAATTAGCCTACATCTTCCAGTACTCTTTGGCAATGTGTCCATACTTGCCACAATAGTGACAATCCTTATCTTTATTCAAATTATCATGAGTATGCTGCGACTGCCAAGATCCTCTTCCCCTAGGGTTGGATCTACCCCTCGCTCTAAAATGTCCACCACCTCTTGTATTCTATGAGGTGCATTCTGTTGTGTTCCTTTTCCACAAGCAAACCCTCTTCCATGGCTGCCATGGCCTCGTTGATTAGAATAGAACACTGCATCTTTGCTTTTAGAGATACTTGATCCAATAGAGCTAACCCCAATTTGACTTCTTCATCAAAAGATTTGTACTTGAGTCCCAGACCATTTAGGGTAATAGCCACTAAATCCTCATCATCCACATCAACTCCTGCTAGAGCTAGTTGATCTGCGATAGTCTTGATTTCAATCACATAATCCTTTATGCATCGACCTTTCCTGTCCATAGTATTGAACTTCTGCTTTAGTTGGATTTCGCAAGCACTAGTGGTCATGCCATAATATCACATCAAAATATTCCAAGTATCCTTTGGTGATTTGCAATTTGTTATCTACATGACCATTGTGTTAAAGAGCTACACAAAGACAACCAATGCAACACTCTTTGAGCTCTTTCCATCCATGCTCAATGTGCATGTCTCTATTCAATAGTAATAGGATTTTTGTCTCGAAGCTCATGTCTAACTTCAACCCTGACTTAGTCCCAATAGCTGTTTCTGATCAGGAAGTTTTCCATCTGAAGCTTCCAAATAGCATAGTTATTGTTGTCTAATTTCTCATCCACTATTTGTGTAATGTTGTCACCCCTCTCAGTTTTTACCATTTCTATAGTTGAATTTTTTCAATGCAATCTTCAACCCAATAGTGTGTGGCTCCTTGCAAACCAAGTTGACCTTTCACCAATCAAGTATCTAGTAGTCACTGTTTATGCAGGACAATTTCAATCCTAAAGAAAATGACTATCAAGTATGCTACAACAACCAATAGATTTTAGTTCAGAATCATGTCATACATTTCCAAACATGTGGCAAAGCATTTAGATATAACAGCATTCCATGCAAGTGGCATTGTCTGATTAGTAGACATATAGATATACGCAGCATTCAATGATAGACAACATTCTATAATAACCAACAGCATTAACTCTCCAAAATCAGAGTATCCTTAGGTCAAAAAACCTCTCCAAGAATAGTGGACATATGTCAATACATTCAGGAATCAACACCCAACCATTCAAGCATCAATTCTTACTTAGTTTTCAATTTGTTGCTATAAACAAGGGTATTTACACCTCAAAATAGTCATAAAACATCTCAAACAGTTATCACTCCATGTGGTAGTTGATACCTATCCAATCAAGCATCACAAATTGTATATACATCAAGTAGAGGTCACATATAGCCTTCCCATTGACAGTAACTAGTCAACAACCTATTGTAACCAGTAGCAAATCTATCTAGACTTTGAGCATTTATAGCTCATAACATGCCCTAAGACATCCCCAATACATATAGCAATGACCCAGCATTCACGAGTATCAATTAAGCTCTAAGAAGCTTCAAGTGTCAGGTATGAGCTGTCAAATTTTAGGATATCGCCCTGCTTGAATTACCTCTCAGATCAAGTTGTGAGCATTTAATGCTCACAACCTTCCATAAGCCATCCAATAACCATGCGACCTCATCTAGGCATGGTTAGGCATCAATGCATGCTTCTATGAACTCCACAACTCCAAGACTCAAGTTGCTCCAAGATTATGACAGCAGTATGTCTACTACGAAGTGTACATGAAGCTTGATAGCTTCCACAAATGTTTAACCAACCAAAGGTATTACCATGATTACTGTGAGTCATTGTATCCTCTATAGATTTGGCATTCATCAACAATGGGTTCCCATTAATCATTGTCAATACAAAGAGATTATCAAGTATATTTCAAGCCAAGCTAAGTTACCTTCAAGCCTCTTTGATTCATTCATTATTGATGCTCAGTATCTAAGGCTGCTTTGATGAATTCATTGTTGCTCCTCAGTATCTTAATAAGATACCCTCTAGGGGGGAAATGGCTCATTTTACATGTTGTCGACATTAATTTGTATTGCTGGTTATTATCCAAAATACTTAGTCATAAATCCTCAAGATGTTACACAGATACTACTCTACAGTAGCTATGAATGGCATCAACCACAAACTCCACGCAATTAGCCTAAATATGCATCTTCTCCATATGTTGTCCATGCAAATCTAAGGCCATCATTGGCACTATCCACATTGGATAAAAACATGTGATGTTGCTCTTCAATTGATGTTGTCATTTAGCTCACTCCTTGAGCTCCATTGGAGGCCATCGAATCCTTCATTTGATGCCTCAATAGGCCTTGAGCAAGTCACACAACAAATGCATACCTTTCTGTAGTGGGAGCTCACTCTCAACCACCAAGACCCACGGACTGCTTATTGCTTCAAGCGTTTCAAGCGAGCTCTAATGGCTATCTCTCACCTAGCCGACGCACCGTCGATCCTATGAGTGTAGTGAGCTTACCTTGATGCCGATACGAGTTGCCTCCTCTCTTGCACACCCCGGTAGCTCCATGATCCTAGATGCGAGCTCAAGCATCCTCAAGCCTCCTCCATCTCCAAGCTCCATCCTCCATAGCTGTGCGCACGAGAAAAGAGAAGAGAAGAGAAGAAGAGAAGATGAGATGGTGAAGAGCTTCACCCTCTTGATCCCTCACTCTCACACACTCACTCCCTCACACTCTCACACTCCCTCTCTCAAGAGCACACACAAGCAAGAAGATGAGGAGAAGAGAAGAAGAAGAGAGCTCTTGTTAGCCACACACCAAAGAATGAGCTCTCATTCACTTTTTGAACTTTATATATACAAACCCTAAAATCCCATGGGCACCCATCCCTTTTTTACATGACCGGCCATTGTGGCAAGGTTCTTTTTCCATTTCCCCCTTCTAGCCTTATGCCTCTAGCCTACACCCGTCTAATATTTTACAATTGGCACATGAGGGAGCCTATACTCTTTTACAAGAGTTTTTCCAAGTTTTTTGAGGCGCCTTTCATTTAAAATTGCGCTTTTTGCCCCAGCTTAGCTTTGGAGGTCGCCTGCGTGTCTTTGCTCTTTTTCCATGTTTTTTTTTCTACTTTTTCCTTCCTTTTTCCGCCATCTCGACTTGGGGTTAACATTACCCCCCTCCTAGACGGGTGCCAGTCCCATGGCACTTCTGTGTTGTTGTAGGTTGTCAAGCAATTGGCCAAGTGGTGTAAAGGTGAGGGCAACTTGGAGACTCAGGTGCTTGTGGAAGCTGTGAAATGATTTTTTTCAGAGAAGCCAAATGGGTATTGTGTGGTTGACGGGGGCCTCCGAAGTTGGTGGTTTGTTTCTTTTTGAGATGCCTGAAAGGAGAAGGTGCAGTGCTATTCCTAAGGGGAGTGCCTACCTCATTGTGTTAGTGCATTGTGCTTGTGCTAGTGGAATGGGGAGGTGGGTCCATAGGCAAGCCTGGGTGATGTCCCACACTTGAGGATCCCATTTGTGCCAAGGGAGGTGCGGTGCAAGTGGCTTAGGGTGGCAGGTCTAACCATAGGCAAGTGTTACCTCCCTAGGTATGTCCTGCCCTTGATATGCCCTAAGCGTGAAGTGGGGAAGCAAAAGGGCTAGGGGGTTAGGAGTGGAGCCGACCGACCGAAGCCACTGGGCACGCCTAACTTGAGAACCCCTAGGTGCAGTGATCGTGCTTTATGTGGTGGTAAGTGCTTTTGCAAGTGGGCTTTGTCCAGTCAGTGGAGAGTGTTTTTCGTGCTTTTCCTTTCATGCTATTCTTTTCTTCGCTTTTACTTTTTTTGAAAGGAAAAGCACGAAAAACACTCTCCACTGAATGAGGAGGGGAGGGGAAGGGGTTGGATGGATTTGCTCAAAAATTGGTAGCTTTGCATGTATCCTTTCAGATTCATGCAGACGTGGAGAGAGGTGGTGGAGAGGAAAGGGTGATTGCATCTAGTAAACTGGCTGTCATTCATGTCTTCTAGGAGGGCTAGGCAAAAAGAGGGGAGGAGACTAGCCCTCATCATAAGACGAGCCATGGCGCAGCTGTCAATGGCGTTAGAGTCGAAGAAGAGGGGAGGCAGGCCACGCTCTTGTGGAGTCGGGTCCTGCTTAAGTAATAGCTTAAGTAATCTAAGGTAGTTACATGTAGTTACAAAAGCTGGATCAGGGCATGAAGAGAAATCTGCGAGGAAGCGCGTCATAGAGTCATCTAGGCTTTTTGGGTCAAAGAGGAGGGCATGTTCGAAGGATACTACCTTGGAGTTATAGATAATGGGAAAGTCGTAACGCCCGTGGAGGGTGGCATCAAAATCCACACCTACCCTTTGAGGGTATGCCATGTATGTGGGGTTGTTCCTCTCGAAGGGCAGCGTGCTACAAAATGTGATGGACCTAAAAACGGGCCGGCACTGGCTCATGCACTAGCCGGGCCTCGTCACTACGCACAAGACAACCCCTCGGCCTCGCGGCCAGGAGTGTCTATCAAAATCTCTGCCTTCCTAAACATTGCGTTTGTAATACATTGTAGTCTAACTGATCCTAACCCAATATTACTCCTCAGAGGGAGTCCCTTTCACATAGCCAAAAGGCTCGAATCACATACACATGGGGTTCCTCCTACAGCTGAATGTCGTCAACCCTCTGCGACTCTCCTACACCTTAGGGATTGGCCCCTCAGTGCGTCGCTCAACATATAGACATTTCGCACACAAGTCGCTCAAGGTACCAAATAAGTGTGTCCAGGAATGTACCATTGTCCTTACTTCTCTTTCCCCTTTGGGACCCGCGTCTACCTACAGCATGGGTACCTCACTGCCTCTCATCGTAGGTCACGTTCTAATAAACCAATTGCAATGCATGTCCAGGAGCTAATCACTGATACTTTTTAAAATCTTTTCATGCTCTATGCATTTGGTGGATGTCTAGTGCTCAAACATTTAGCAAAACAGTATCGTGCACAAGTGCAAAAACATTGTTTTAATGGTTTCCAACTACCGTTTGTGCTTCGTTGTATGGGCTTAGCACCGAGGTGATCCTCGTGCTACTAAGCTCTTAATTTTAATTATTATCCGTCCTAAATGCTATGCATAGAAATTAGCAACTTTTCCATCATTTCACATGGCATTTAGACATATTTCAACTCCTCTACCCTTCCCCGTTTAAATATTGCATCATTGCATAGGTTTATAGGGTATTTTGACATCATCTTATGTGAAAAAACCGGAAAAAGACACACTAGAACAAGAAGGTGGGGTTGAACTGAGGCAAATCCTTATGCTTCATTCCCTACAAACATTCACAAACATTGCTCTTATTTATCCTTATTTTTCGGAACCCAAAATGTACTTTTCCCTTATTTTTTAGGGTTTTTCCACCATTTTCTTGTATTTTTTCATATTTTCCTGCATTATTTAATTATTGAAAATTCAAAACAGGTTATGGGCTATGGCCCTTAGTTCCTTCTTGCAGAAAAATGAAAGTTTAGTTGATTTTCCTATTTACTTCCCCATTTTTATGCCAAAACCCATCATTTTCCCTTGATTTTTCATGTTTTTCGTGTTTCAGCATATTATTTTGAACCACAAGATGCATATTTTTCTAATTTTTTGATTAGGACCAGCAAGAACTCATAGAAAACAGCAACATGAACAATTTTTATCCCACATGAACAACATTTCATCAATTAAAAGCTATAGAATCTCAAATTTCCTTTGAAAATTTTAAATTACCGCTTATTTGCGTGTTTCGAGTTTTATGTCCATGGCTGCAAATTTGGAAATCAGCAGCACTTCACGTCCAGCACAATCACCAATCACCATCTCCAGCCCGTGGAGCAATCCGATCCATGCCGGACAAGCCTCCACCATTCTTTCTTCTTCCTTCTTCTCCCCACATGAACTTGCCTTTAGAAGAGAGAGAGGGAGGAGAGAGAAAGACTGAAATCAGAGATCTCCAAAGAGGGCATCATTGCGCGAGCGAAGGGCGGCGATATGATCAGCAAGGAGAATGTAGGCAAGCCCCATGATCAAATGGGTAGGTTGTTTGCAGGCAGGGATCTCCATTGATCAACAATGGGCGCAAAAATCGGCGCCTTGTAGACATCGTGTTCCTCCATCTCTGCACGATTTTTTTCATCTAAAATGTTAAGTGACATCAAATGCCCCAACTCCCCAAAGGTCATGACCACTTGACCAAAGTTTGGTCCACCTTTTCAAATCTTGCCCACTTTCTTGGCCATTTTCCCGTCCGGACTCCGAATCGAGCTCTGAAAAATCCTGGGCATCCGGCTTAGCATCCCGCATTGGCCAGTAGCTCGTGTCAACCCGCATGACTGTCTAAAAAATTATGAAAAATCAACAAGTGTCGCTCGGGCGCCTTTAAAGCACTTTGACGCTTAAAATCGTCCTAGATAGAGCCGCCGCCTTTGACATTGAATATTTTTCCCTTGATATTCATAATTTTTAGCTATTTTTAAGCACTTCCCGTCACCTAAATTCTGCTCTCGAAACGCCATCCAGGCGAGCATACTAATGTCGCATACTCGCCTCCTCCACAGGGGTTGGCTTTTATAGCCCTGTACTATATGTGGAACTTCAAAAACTTTGTTTTGCTAGTAGTCGGCCTCTTCAGTTCCCCAAGAGGTGGGGGTCTTCTCTCTCTCTTCTAGCCACTTTTGCCCTAGTCGGCCACCAATCGCGATCACCTCCTCCATCACCTTAAGTGACAAGACCCTCCGTAGGCTGTTGGGTAGGAGAAAGCTAAAGGTGAATGGATCCTTTTATTTTTCTTGTATCTCCCAAACCACTAGCTCTGCATGGAATCCAGCTGGGATGTCATCAAGGCAAGGTGGGAGGGGTGCGGACGGCTGCACGGCTGGCTTGGCCCTTAACTGCTTCCTGGCTTCTTCGACTAACTTTCTGCATCTCTCTTTAAGTGCGGCTTGTCTCTCCGCAGATGGGTCCTCCTGTTGTTGCTCTTGAGACTGCGGCGAGGGGGGTTGTGGGATCACATCCTCTCTGAATCTACCCATGTCGAATTATTCGAGTTCTGCTTCCTCCCCCTGTCGGACTCCCTGTGGTGCTCCCTCTTCAAATCCTATGGTATCTATTTCCTGGGGGGTTAGGCCGGCTAGCAGTAGGTATTTCCTTTGCTCTTCCAGGCTCAGTCTAACCTCCGCAGGTTGAGGTGGCATCTGCAGTCCTACATGTAGGGCCCTGCTTGCAATGTTAAGCTTCTTTTGTGCCACCTCCAACGATTCTCCCTCCTCTGGGCGGGTGGTGTCCATGATTGTGTTGAGGAAGGCCTTTTGTTCTCTACCTTGTTCTCTACGATGATCTTCTCTTTTTCCACCAGAGCAAGGTGCCGTGCTAGTGTCTTCACCCTTCTTTCATTTTGTGTGGCCCACTCCTCTGCTTTCTTGTTCATCTCTTCTAGGCTCTCTCCTTGCCCTAGAGCCAGGATCATGAGCCTTTATTCTTGGTCTTCCCATTCTCTGACCAGTTTCTCCTATTCTTCTTTTTGGGAGTTCAACTGATCGGTCGATCTCGTTCTGCTGCTGCTCCATGTTCTGTTTTCTTTCCTCGTCTGTGGCATTGAGCTCAGCCATAAGCGCTTCGACTTTGGCGGTTTTTGCAATGAGCTCCTCATATTGCATGATCAAGAGCTTGTGTTCTCTCTGCATTTTCACAAGTTCCTGTGTTTCATTGTCTAGTAGCTACCTCCAGTGCTCTTCCCTGTCGTCCTTAGCCTTCACTTCTTGCGAGATCCGAGATCTCCCTTTGCTGCATGGCTATCATTCTAGTATTGTCGAGTTAGAAGGCAGCTACTGACTCCTTTTCAGCCGCCAACTTAGCCACAGCTATCTTTCATTTCTCCTTAGCTTTCTCCAATTGGGAGAGTAGCTCGGTGACGTACTCATCATAGTTAGCTGATGGCGTCGTCATTGTGTGGGTTGGTGATGTTGAGGCTTCCACCTTCTACCGTTTAGGGACTTGCCTTGATTTTGCATCAGTGTGTAGCCTCTTTTGCCCTGTGGCCATAGTTTCGGTGCTTTGTCCTTGGGCCATTTCTTTGTTGATGAAGTATTGCATCCATGCCACTAAATTTGAAACATCGGCACTGGTCGGGATGCTGGGGGTGGTGGTGGTTGGTTCGATGGGAGGCAGCATGAGGGGAGGAATCAAGTGAATTGGGGCTTTGCCCTTGCCCTCAATGACAGCGGGTGGCACGATTTCCGGTGCCTGTGTGTTAGAACCAGGACCTTCTTCTCTTTGCGGGCTCAGATTCCCCAAATCATCTACCCTGCGTTGTTGTTCGATAGACCAGAGTGTAGCCTCAGCCAGGTCTTCTTCCTCCTTTCTTCTTAGTTCCTCGTCTTCCTCCGTAGCTTTTCTTTGCCTTTCCACTTCTGTTTTTTGGCGTTCTTCCTCCTTTTTGCCTTTTTCTTCCTTTTCCTTCTTTTTTCTCTCCTCAGCCTCCCGTTTTGACACCTTCTTTGCCTTCTATAATTCCTCCTTTTTCTTTTCTTCTTCCTGTTTCTTCTTTTTCTCCCTCTCCTTGGCCTTTTTAAGGGATTCTTTTTTGGCTTTTTCCAAGTCCTCTTTCTCCTTCTTGCGGCCTTCACCATCCTTTTTCTTCCTTTGGGTTGTTTTCTTCTTGGGTTTCTTGGTCGTTTTCTTGCTTTTCTGTTCTTCCCCTTCTTCCTCAGTCTCGGTTCTGTCAGTGAGCCTGCATACTTCCATATCACGGTCACTGCAAAACAAACATGCTCTTTCAACGCTTTGATTGACGAGGGAGCAGACTTCAATGCCTTAACTCACGATCATTGGACTCAACTTGGCAGACCACCACTTCAACCCACTAACACAAAATTAAGCCCATATGGGACCCATTCCTACGCACTTCTCGGCAAGTGCAGAGCCGCCATTTCTATCAAGTCTGAGACTGTCCCAATGATTTTTTACGTGTTGCCAAATGCTAAAAACGCAGGCACGGAGTCGCTGCTGGGGTGAACTTTCAAAAAGCAGACTCACTGTAATGTTGATTATGAGTCGCAGCGCATCCACCTCGCAATAGGCAACATTCGCATTGTCACAGCTTTCAGCAAGGGCTGCGCGACCTCATCACCATTCGCAATGCCACTGGTAGAAATATCCGTAACCAAGTCCAAGGAGGGGGTAGTGCGTGACCGCCACCTCCCAGATTTCATGAATCACAGCCCACAACAGCAAAACCTAAGGCCCAACGGCCTAGATTTCTATGGCAGCCTAAGTAGCCACAACCGCCGCCTAGGAGTCGATGCTCCTATCCTCATAAAACCAAAAACTCTAAACCTAGGAGGCCAAGACGCAGTCACAGAAAGTGCCACATGATCAAGCAAAGATGGGTCCCTAAAACCCTCTTACATGCGCAAGGCTACTACGTGGGCAACACCTGGCTGTGGATTCCTAAGGCCTACACGGCTACTACGTGGGCAACACCTGGCTGTGGATTCCTAAGGCCTACACGGCCAAAGGCACTACTCATACGCTGCCCTCAAGCTTAATCAACCCAAGTCCCATAAACCCTTCAAACCATAAGCCGCAGTGCTCTCCAAAACCACAGCCATCCGACTCATCCATGCCTAAACCCAAGAGAGCCACACAAGCCTATCAGCCCAAACAATAGACTCCGTCACAAGAGTCATCACCCGACCAAGTCAATCCGACTCCCCAAATCCAACCTGAATGCAGCAGTCCATCCATCATGGCTGCTCCTAATCCACCCATAATCCAAACAGCCCAACCATAGACTCAAGAACACTCCCAACCGCAACCCTTCGTTGTCACAAGCTCTAGTTCTAGCAAACCTCGAACACTCATCGGCCTTACGCCCTCCTATGAACGCAAATCCTTTTTAGCGCTAGCCACCGACCTTACTGAGGACACCGGGGATGACGTGGTGGAATGCATTAAACGACTAGACACCACCTTCATGTCGCTAGCACTAAGCTACGACTACTTGGACTTAGGACTATTGGAGGAACCCTTTGCAACTGAAGTTAAAACGATGCCATGCTCCTGGGAGACTTTTGAATTCGCATTCGCAAAAGCTTCTCGCTCCGTTGTGCTGAATTGCTCAACAGCGAGATCTCCAAGGAGCAAGCCATCAAACAGCACCTCATCACGTCAACCACTTCTGCTATCACTGATCAAGAAATCACAGCGTTATCAAAGCTCGCTAATAATGATTCCGCGTTCTTGAGGCATTGGTACACTCTTAGGCTGCAATGGGAAGTTGAAGGGTGTCGCATAATGACCAACGCTGAGCAGTGCTGCGCTATCAAAACAGCGGAATACGACCCCACATATGTCACACCAACCTCGTATAGAGTGTTAAATCTTCGGGGCCGACCCATGGAAGAACACATCAAAGGACACCCCTACCTCGACCGTTTGTTGACTGAGAAAGAGTTACACATTGCTAGTCGTGTCAACTTTGGTGACTTCTTAACAGATGTCCTCACATACATCATGCAAGTGGGGATTCGACCCTTTGATCTGGACCACGAAGCTCACTTAGAATACAACCCCCAGTTCTATGATTGGCTCCTTCACAAGTAACTCCTACACCACCATGCCGAATGCCCTTGCCCTTCTGACCCTAAATCCTAGGAAGGATTCTTCTCAAGCTGGAAGGGGAGGGGGTAAGGTGAATCAAATCAGGCCAATCAAATCAAAATTAGTGAAACACATAAACATATATTATGAAAAACGGATGTGTTAGGAAAAAGGGCATGGAAACTTTGAAGTAAAGGGCAAAAAGTCAAAGTCTGAAAAGGAAAATCTACATTGGTTCTTAATGAATTCATTCAAAAAGCATAGAGTTTTTCTTTTTCAGCAATCAGCAAATTACTATGTGGTAAGCACTAATGAAAATTACGGTCTATGACAGGAACGAAAAATGTCGCAACAAGACCGTACCCACCGGCTTCCATTCACGGAAGAGGAGAGAGCACAGTACAGCATCACCCCTGGAGAGCCGCGCCCATAGCCAACTAAAATTCCGAACTATTCACAACATAGAAGGATTGGTGGCCAAGGAAGAGATGGCCAGGAGAGTCGTTGAAAAGTGCAACTTCAGCAAGTACCTGGAAAGATTCGCACAAGAACCCGACCACACAAGGTGCGTGGAATTTCTCAGGTCTTACGACCCCGACAACAAATGTGGCACTGTCACAATAGGAAGGGGACAAAATTCCAAGCAAGTGTTGGTTCGCTTAACCCCCACCTTGGTGGAAAAGGCGTTGGGACTAGAACCAAAAATAGAAAAGAAGTAGAAGAGAGATGTGTACGCCATGCTAGGGATGAGAAAGGAGGACGTGCTAACAAATGACGACATCAGCATTCGAGATATCCCTGATGCAGAAACCAAATTGCAAGCAAAACTGCTACACGTGCTCTTTTCCAGCCAACGCTACAATGCATTGATGCACCGAATCAGTGTGCCGGTACTGGAGAATGTAGCGACTCATACCCTGCGTGAAGTCGATTGGAACAGCTATGTGCGCAAAACCATTGACCAGGCGGCTAAAGCACTAGCTTTGGGAAGTACGCCAGCAAGTGAACAGTCTCCAGCTTCCAAGGCCACAAAAAGGAAGAAGACCTCATCCAAGGCCTCATTTATCGGCTACGGAAGCATTTTGACTGCGCTCATTGAGGAGGCAGTCAAGGAGACACAGAATGCAGAAGAAGGAGAAGGAGAAACGCCGGATAGGTTGCCCCCTCACCAAGACAAAGATCCTCATCCCCATCATCAATCTCAGTGATTGTGGCCACTTGTATCTTGATAGGCAGTTCTAACATCGGGGGCTCGTGCAAAGGATGGGTGGGAGGGTAGTACTTCTTGACACGACTGCCATTGAAGAAGCCTATGCCTTCATTGTCTAAGGTCTCGAGCTCGGCATTGCTTGTGCGGCTGATCGCACAAACTTTGAAAGGTCCAAGACCTCTAAATTTCATTTTTTGCTTATGCCCCTTAACTGAGTAGAGGAGCACTAAGTCGCCCTATTCAAAGTCGCGCTGCTTGACATGCTTGTCAAGCCAATTCTTGCGTCGGGCCTTCTCACATATAAGAGCATGGGTGGCTAGAAGGCGAGTCTCTGAGAGGCGTTCGAGTTCGACCAAGCATTGCGTCCATGCCTCCTTCCCTTCCCATCGTTCTTGAAGTGCTATTCTCAGGCTAGGAACGAAGAACTCTAATGGTAGAATTGCTTCAGTTCCATAGGTCAGCCTGAAGGGGGTTTGACCGACAGCCATTTTATAAGCTGTGCGGTAAGCCCACAAAGCTGCCATCAGCTTGTTGTCCCAGTCATTGCGCGAGGCTGAGACCACCTTGGTCAGGACATTGACAAGAATATTATTCGTGGATTCTTCCTGAACGTTTGCCTGAGGGTAGTATGGTGAGGATTTGCGATGGATGATGGTGCGCAGATCGGTCGTTGTATGCTCACGTAATGTAACATGTCCCCTAGTATCATCCAGGACACGTCTTAACAGTCCATCGGAAAGGATGTCTAGAAAGCTCTGCCCGGCACTCCCATGGAATGTTACGGGTTTTGCGATCTAGTTCTTCCCGCGTCTGCCACGTAGCGGAAGTATCCTGGCCGTTTCCACTTAGGATCGATCGGAATTAGGGTTTTCCTAATGGGTCATTAGCTAATAGCAACTAGCGTCAGACCCGAGCGAACTACTTTACGCAGAAACGCTAGGTCTGAAGCGGATTCACGCTGCACTTGCTTCAAGGAGAATGGGAAACGAGAGGGATGCAAAGCTCAACCTCTCTGCCATAAGGCATAGTCCCATTCCGTTCCCCTAAAACAGCATAAATCGGGTAAGACGTAACTCTAGGTCATCGTTCTCGTTATTCTTTTTTATGATGATGATCATTCCGCTGTTCTTCGAGATTTTTGAGAAAAGTTCCCGGCTAACCGGGACCACCCAATGACCCATGGCCCATCCTCCGCACTTTCCTCGGTTTGTTTTAGTTATGTAATTATCTAACACATTAATTTGACATATAACAATCAGCTTCTTTAATTAACCTTGTTAAGCAGTGGTTCCTTCACGTAATCTTATCACGTGACATAGAAAAACAACATCAAGCAAGTTCTTTTAACATTTCATCATTTTATCTTTGAAATACAAGGAGTTCCGCCCGTAGGCTTTTCCATAATCTGCGCGAAGGCTAACCAGTAATCTCCAGGGATCACTATTCCAAGCTTCCGCCCGCCGCCGTCAACTAGTATGCGGGCCTCGAGATCCGATCCCGAGTCACGTTAGCCTCTTGTGTAGGACCCGGAAGGCGAGGGATTTACGGCCAGAGCCCCCCTGGCACCCAAGCGTCCTCCTACTCCAAGTAGAGCTTAACAGAAGACCTCTCGCGGCGGGTTCGGTCCACGTTCCCGGCGCGGTCAACAACCCCCTTGGTTAGGGTCAGGCAGGCAGTCGGGGGTAACTGATGCTGCCTCTCCCTTCAGGCTTTTTTAACCTGAAGTATAGGTACTCATTTAATTTGTAATTCATAATTCAAACAGAGCCCTAAAATCTCTAGCAAGCACAAACATTTCCATTAATCAACCCAGTTGTATGGCAAACCGCTAAGGAAGTGTTCTTTCCTTTTTGAGTGTATCAGCACTCGTTCCCAAGGTGTCTTGTAACTTGGCAAGATCTCTTATATTCCGGTGTAGGGCATACCCAACTTGGTTAACCCTAAGGTACCTTAGATATGCTAGTTTCTGGTTTACAACTTTCCTTATTTAGAAGGATATCCAAAAATACGTCTTTTTTTTTTTGCAAGATAACTTGCGTAAGGATCTGCCGTCCTTGATGAGGGTTTTTTCCTTTTCTCCTTGTGAATCAATCACAAAATGATTTCATACATGTTGCGCAAGTCCTGCGATGGAATAATCTGTTTAGATTCTTTAAGCTGACGTATGTCAAGCCTAGGGTTTCTTTATTTAAGAAGCTTAGGGACAAACCCTAGTTTCTTATCTTTATGAATTTATTGTCCCTACAGTAAGGAAAGTAGTCAAGTGTTTAGGGTATGAATGTTTCTATGTTTAGATTGGTTCAGTTATCTTTTGGAAGGTAATATTAATCGTCTTGTCGTGGTTTTACTATCCTTGTGACAATTTACTTTCCCAATCAATACAATTTAATTTGGCATATAGCATAATGCCAAGGTGATACAAAGAGCGACAATACTCCTTGGGACAAAAAGGCCTAGCTGAGAAATTGGTATATACACACTTTATTAGTCCCAAGTCCTCAAATAGCAGGGGAAAAGTGTTAATAGAGTGTCATCCAGCAGTCCCCTTTTACATTTTCTTTCCAAATGAATTCGTATATCTAATTTTTATACTTGTTAATTCCTAACATTTAACTTCCGCCTCCTTTAAAGTTGAACTCATGCCAAATAACAACAATTTCCTTGCTAAGATGTGCAACTATCAAAGATAACTCCCTAGTAATTTGAGCATTGAAGAAACCTTTCTTGAATTTAGCTAATTTACCATTAATCGTTGCGAAAGGGAATAAGACTAATGGTGCAAGATATAATTTCAACACTTTAGGAATATATTACTATAGTAAATGGTTAATCTTGCTTGTAATTTTATAATGCTTGATGCAATTTGAAGAAAGCTAAGTTGTATACATTGTCATTCATAAGGTAACTCCTTCGTTTAAAAATAACTCGAACAAATATATCCTATCCTTAACAATTTTTCTTTGCATGATCGACTTAAAATCGAATTAACACCAAGAAGAAAAAACCTGGCTTTGAGGTGAGATATCCACATGGATACCGGGAGATGACCCTCGCGCAGCTACACCTTGGACTTTCTTCGGCGGCATCGTAATTCGAATGTGAGATAGCCTTTTCCTTTTTCTTCTTGGAATTCCACCGTCTTCTCCTTCCTTTTCTTTTTTCTTTTTCCCACTCTTCCTCCTTCACTCCCTCTACTTCCCTCCCTATCTTTTATCTCACGGCTATTTCTTCCTTACGGGATACCATACGAGGCCATGATGATGAATTGGATTTTTAGGACATGGGAGTGTGTGGACACCGGCTTGTTTAATAAAACTAAGAACACAAAGCTCAACTAAGAGAGCACTTGCACAAAAAGATCTAAAAATTGAGTGAAGGAATTAATGCAAGAGAATGGAAGTCCGCAAGGTAGCCTAAGGACAAAGTAGGCCTATGGGTGTGACTTGAATAGTCTAAAGGGCTAAGAGGGGGAAAAAAGAACAAGGGCTTAGAGGGGGAGATTAAAACTGGGAGGGGAAACAAGGGGGCTTAGGGGGGGGATTTAAAACCCGGGAGGGAAAACAAGGGGGCTTAGGGGGGGATTTAAAACCCGGGAGGGGGGGAAACAAGGGCTTAGGAAGCCCACCTTGGAACCTTCCAAGGAGCTTCCTGGAAGGGCCACGTGGGGGGGAAGAATTGACTCCCCAGGCGATGATGGCTAGGAGGTGGATTGTATCAATGTGGCGTGCGGCCTTCAGGCGGCGGAAGGGTTGGCGCAGACGGCGGCATCCAACGATTGATGGCGGCGATTCCTGGTACACAGCGGCACAACAAACTAACGTCGTCTCCTCTCTTCTCACACGGCTCAGCCCCCCTTTTCTTCAACGGCCCCCTCCCCTCGTTTAAATAGTGGAGGGAGGGGGATCTTCTCTTCTTGCGTGTCGACACGCATGTCCTCCCTCCCTCCAAAGGCTCCACCAAGGAGCTTAGTAGCTCCTTCTATTCCCCTCCCCCTCCAGCTCGTCAGTCGGCTGGAGGGATAAGGGGGGAATAATAATAATAATAATTTCATTAACTAATTCATTTTTATTAACGCGGGATATTACACGTAATGAATCCCGGAAGGTCCCCAAGAACAATGAACTCTACTTTTTGCACAAGTTACAAGGTAAAAAGCATGAACGACAAGAGCAAGAGACCAATTGGGTGCAATCTCCCCCCATGCCTTGTGTGAGCGCTTCACAAAGCATGTATTTTATGTATATTTCTTCTTCATGCTCAATAATAGCCCAATTTACAAAAGTATAACAAGCTTTTAGCTTTTGAATTTGCTTTTACAAAAATAGGAATAAAGCTAATGGACGGTGCCCAAAGAGTCTGGCATGCCCAATACAATGTCCAAATAGAAATAACATATCCGTGCGCATGGGCGCATACAAAATAATAATAAATAATCGATGCCTCAATAGACATGACAAAATATAGGTGTGGTGCCTATCAAAATATAATCCATAGATCGAATACTCGCTAGACTCCAATGCTTTCCTCCGCCACTGCTGCTATCTCTACACATCAACTGAAGCATTCACAATCGTTAGTAAAATAATACAATTAAACCGACAAAAGTGAATACCTAGCAGTCTTCAACTACATAAATAAATCAACTGGTTAGAAATAAATCCTAACCTTAATTTATTACGAGTGCGCACTCTAAACTCATAAATGTTTATTAATTTAATATGCATTTTGCGGAATCACCCGCTATGGAATCACCCATGTACACACTAAATTAATGAAACGCCCGAAAAGGATAGGCATCCCCATCAACTTCTCGCACAAAGAATCCACTTTGTGTATGAGCCCCGGTCATCAAAGTTTACGGAATCCACCGTGGCACGGAATCCACCATGAAATATACCTCATGGCATCATACCCCCGGGGTGGGATAGCAATTGACCTCAATTGCTATTAGCTCAATGTGGAGCTAACAGAGTGGGGAAAGCATTTAAGTCTCTAGCGTGCATCCATTGTGCTTCTTCTACAGGATGGTTCTTAAATTTAACTAGATATCTAGAATACCTTTGGCCAGTTCTAGTGGTCATAAAGTCAGTGTCTATAATAGCTTCACTAATGTGAAATGTATTGTGAATTTTCCAATGAGATGGTAGTTCTAACTTGAATGCATTGTCATTAATTTTATGAATGATCCTAAATGGTCCATAGAATCTGGGAGCTAATTTGACAACTGGATGTCTATCTACACTTTGCAGTCTACGTTTTTCTATTCTCAACCAAACATAATCATCAACTTTGAAATTCATGGCTTGTCTTTTCTTGTTGGCTTGTTTGGTATATGATTGCTGGGCTTTAGCAATCATATCTTTAACTTCATCAAATATACGGTTATGCATACTAGCAATACCATCAGCACTCTGAATTCTATTAGACAAAGATGCAACAGGTGTAGATAATATATATCCATAAATGACTTCAAACGGTGCTTTCTTTGTAGATGTGTGCGGTGTATTGTTATATGCAAACTGTAATAAATGCAAATGAGCGTCCCATGTCTGAGGTTTAGAGATAGTATATGCACGTAAAAGATCTAGAATTGTGATGTTTGTGGCTTCTGTTTATCCATTAGTTTCTAGATGAAATGCAGATGAGAAATCAATCTTTGTGCCTAGATTAGCAAACAGAGTAATCCAAACATTGTTACAAAATCTAGAATCACGATCTGAAATAATAACTTTTGGCAATCCATGGTTAGTAAAAACAGTTTTCAAAAACAATTGTGCTGCTTGTGATGTTGTTAAAGTTTTCTTACATGGAATGAAATATGCTTGTTTACTAAATCTATCTACAACTGTCCAAATCATATCATGGTTAGATTTAGTATTTGGTAAACCAGTAATGAAATCCATAGAAATTTGTTCCCAAGGTTTAGATGGAATAGACAAAGGCATAAGTAATCCATACTGTTTACCATGATGTCTCTTAACTCTTTGACAAATCAAACATTCAGAAACAAAGTTAGATACATCAGCATCCGTATGCGGCCAATAAAAATCTTTAGTTAACATACATAAGGTAGATATGATACCTCTATGACCTTGATATGGGGGAGAATGAATTTCATTCAAAACAAAAGATCGGAATGGAATTGTAACACACAATCTCTTTTCATAAAACATAAATCCATCATTATATGACAATGAATCAATAGGAATGAAATTATTTTGAACCAATTTATTCCAATCGGAATGAAAAGTAATATCCTGGTGATATGTATCTTTCATAGCAATCAAAGAATCAAAAGATATGACAGAAATATTATGAATGGCAGGTCTTCGACTCAATGCATCAGCCACTACATTTTCTTTTCTAGGTTGGTATTGAATGATAGGATGAAAACTTTGAATAAAGGAAGCCCATTTGATATGACGGTCAGAGATTTGAGGTTGGCTAAGTAAATGTCTAATATTTTGCTGATCGGTCTTTATCATAAATTCTGAACCCATTAAGTAGTGTTTCCATTGTCTTAATGCTTGTACAACTGCTAATAGTTCTTTGTCATATGTGGAATATTTCAGCTCAGAGGGTTTCAGCTTACAACTAGAATATGCTATAGGATGATTGTCTTGGATAAGTACAGCTCCTATTCCTGATCCACTAGCATCGGTCACTACTAGAAAGAATGGTCTATTAAAAGTGTAGAACAGGGGCATGGGTTAATGCATGTTTCAATAAGTCAAAGGATTTCTGTTGATTTTCGGTCCATTGATAAACAATTTCTTTCTTCAGAAGTTTGGTTAATGGTAAAGCAAGTAATGAAAAATTACATACAAACTTCCTATAGAAACTAGCAAGACCAAGGAATGAGCGTAACTCATGCACGTTTTTAGGTACAAGCCAATTCAATATTGCATCAATTTTCTTAGGATCAACTTTAATTCCATCAGATGATACAATATGACCTAAATACTCAATTTCCGTTTTAAAGAATTCACTCTTTTTAGGATTTGCATACAGTTGATTTTCTTTCAATAACTAAAAAACCAACGACAAATGCTCATAATGTTATTTCTCATTTTAACTAAACACCAAAATATCATCAAAGAAAACAATTACACAATACTGATATTTCAAAAAGATACGGTTCATCATTCTACTAAAGGTAGCAGGTGCATTAGTCAATCCAAATGGCATGACTAAAAATTCGTAATGACCAAACTGTGTTCTAAATGCAGTCTTGAATATGTCAGACTTATCTAGTCTCACCTGATGATAACCAGACTTAAGGTCAATTTTACTAAATATAGCAGATCCTTGCAGTTTGTCCATAAGGTCATCAACTCTAGGAATAGGGTATCTATTCTTTACAGTGATCTTATTTAAAGCACGATAGTCAATGCACATACTATAAGTATTATTCTTTTTCTTGACTAACAGTACAGGTGCACCGAATGGAGAACTGCTAGGTCAAATCAAACCTCTATTTAGTAATTCCTCAACTTGACTCTGGATTTCTTTTTGCTCTATCTGGTTATGCCTATATGGTGCTTTGCAAGGTGGTTGTGTGCCAGGGATCAAATCTATCTTATGGTCTTCTGGACGTGAAGGAGGTAAACCTGGTGGTAGGTCTTCTGCAAAACAGTCCTTAAAATATGCAAGAAATTATTTATGCCTAGGGTGCATATGATTTTCCTTTACTTGCAATTCATTCACCCAAATGAGATAGGATTTACTACTCTTGCGTAATGCACGTTTAGCTTGAGTATGCGAAAGCACTGGAAAAACATTAGATGCATGCATACCATATAATGTAATAGATTTTCCTTGAAAATTAATATTCATTGTGTGTGTAGAATAATCTATATCTAGGTTATGCTGGTGACGCCAAGGCATACCTAAAATAATGACACTCGACTGTAATGGAACAACTAAGAAATTTCTTCTTTCAGTGTATGAACCAATTTGAATCTCTAAGTCTTGCACTTCCTGTGTACCATTATACCTAGTGCCTAAAAATGCAGCTTTAATGCGATAATGCGTAGGTACAGTCTGTAATTTCAATTCTTTTACCAATTTTGCTGAAATAAAATCATGAGTACTACCGTCATCATGCAAAATAGTCTTTTCCTTTCCATGCACCAAACATTTCATAGTCAATAATGAATGTGGAGTAGGCATACTTGGTAAAGTATCGGAAGTAGTAGTAGTGTAGTCCTCATCTTCAGTGAAATCAGGCATATCCTCATGTTCGTCTTCGTCCATGGTTCCAAGGTAGTTGATATGAACTGGTGGCTTCTTTGAATGACAATTTGCTGCTAGATGTCCAGGCTGGTGGCATTTATAGCATACTATTGGCTTGGCTTTGGTTACATTGTTTGCAATGGCGGGAAGTCTAGGTACATTAGGATTTGGCTGTGGAATAGGCTTAGGGTTTTGATTGACATTGGATGGTAATGCAGGCGGTTTTGCCCAATTCTTGCGGAAAGATGATGAAGAGAAACGACCTGGATTAAATCTTCTAAAATTGGAATTGAATTGTTTAGATCCATAGTTACCATTGGCTTGGAATTGCTGTGGTCGTCTGTCTCTACCTCGTAGCTTATCTTCAGTGTCGTGAGCTAGTGAAATGGCGTCTTCAAGAGTAGTAGGCTTGAACATGTTAACTTCAGTGTAGTAATGCCCAAGGAGTCCTGACATATACTTCCGCTTATGTGTCGCCTCTGGTATGTCTTCAAGCATGCGTAGCTGGAGGAGTGCATTCCAAAAACGCTCTGTATATTGAGGTATAGGCTCACGATCCCGTTGTTGGAGTAGATCCCATTGCTTAATAGCTTTCTCATGAAATTGCGGTGGAAGGAAATTCTGCATGAACTTCTTCTTGAAATCTTCCCAAGTAGCAGGACATTCTATGCTCTTACGTACTACAGTCCACCAAAGTGATGCTCTGTCTACTAAATGATTAGTAACACACTTGATTTTATCTTTTTCTGCATAGGTTTCCTCATGGAAATAGTCATCAAACTGACTAATGAATGATAGAACAATTTTTCCTTCTCGTATGCCATTGAAAGTACGGAATTTGAAACTTCGTTTACTTATCTTTGATTCCTTGCGAATGGTTTGAGCTTCAAGGGTGGCGTCGATGGTACGTCGAATCAGATCTTCAGCTTGAGGTTCTTCTTTGTCGGTAGACGCTCTTTGTAATTTTGCCAGTTGCACTTGCAATGCTTGCCTAGCCCTTCGTTCTTCTTCCAATTGCATCATGATTAAGTCCAGCTTTTGCTCCATCGTAGGCTCAGGTAGGTCGTCTTCAACCATAAGATCATCCGTATGTGGTTCCGTCATCCTGAAAAACTCAAAAGACCTTTCTCACTCAAAATCGGGTTAGCGGGATGAGCGTAGCTCAAGTTCGGGGTTACAAGGCTTATGTGTTTTTAGGTATTTCTTTCTCAATCTTCAGAAAATCTGTGATTTTTCCTTCTTCGTATGCTAAAAATGCTTCAGCAAACCTGCGTATGGGTAGAATACCTTCCAACGAACAACTTTGCAGTTCGAAGTTTCTGCGCAGGAATAGTCCTTCTAGGAGTTTTGAGCACAAGTCAGTTCTGACTCCAGTTGACTAGTCTGACTTGCAGAGTTGCAGACTTATGTGACTTGCAGAGTTGCAAACTTGCAGAACTTAGCCGACTTAATGAACTTGCAGAACTTGATCACAGATTACTTGCAGAACTTGTCCTCTGTGGTGTGACCTGGACTTTGATGACTTGCAAGAGTGATTTGCCTTAGTTGACTTAAGGAAATAAGAAGCTTTAGTGCTTCTGATCAACGGCGTTTTGGAGGACAAGAGGATGTCCACGGCGCAAATTTCGGCCGTCAGAACAGCCCGCCCGTCCTCAACAATTGATTCGTTTTTTTTTTTTATGAGGCTTAAATCAATGAGCTAAAGCTTTTGAAATTTTAAGGTTGAAGCTTATTTAGCTATGGAATATATGAGCTTATCTCTCTCTATTTGACGACTTGATGAAGAGATGTAGGAGTGGTCCTCCGCCTGGATAGCCCGGTCCTTCGCGATCTGATGACAGAAACACGGGTTCTTGATCGCCAGAAGTCTGCCTGTATCGACGGCTCGCGACGAGATTGACCGTAGAGCCCGATCGTTCCAGGAGCTCCGTCTTCGCACGACATGGGTAGCGATCGGAAGCTCTTGATCTCAGCTCCACTCTGATACCACTGGTGCGCAGATCGGTCGTTGTATGCTCACGTAGTGAATCTCGGAAGGTCCCCAAGAACAATGAACTCTACTTTTTGCACAAGTTACAAGGTAAAAAGCATGAACGACAAGAGCAAGAGACCAATTGGGTGCAATCTCCCCCCATGCCTTGTGTGAGCGCTTCACAAAGCATGTATTTTATGTATATTTCTTCTTCATGCTCAATAATAGCCCAATTTACAAAAATATAACAAGCTTTTAGCTTTTGAGTTTGCTTTTACAAAAATAGGAATAAAGCTAATGGACGGTGCCCAAAGAGTCTGGCACGCCCAATACAATGTCCAAATAGAAATAACATATCCGTGCGCATGGGCGCATACAAAATAATAATAAATAATCGATGCCTCAATAGACATGACAAAATATAGGTGTGGTGCCTATCAAAATATAATCCATAGATCGAATACTCGCTAGACTCCAATGCTTTCCTCCGCCACTGCTGCTATCTCTACACATCAACTGAAGCATTCACAATCGTTAGTAAAATAATACAATTAAACTGACAAAAGTGAATACCTAGCAGTCTTCAGCTACATAAATAAATCAACTGGTTAGAAATAAATCCTAACCTTAATTTATTACGAGTGCGCACTCTAAACTCATAAACGTTTATTAATTTAATATGCATTTTGCGGAATCACCCGCTATGGAATCACCCATGTACACACTAAATTAATGAAACGCCCGAAAAGGACAGGCGTCCCCATCAACTTCTCGCACAAAGAATCCACTGTGTATGAGCCCCGGTCATCAAAGTTTACGGAATCCACCGTAAAACCTCACGGAATCCACTGTGGCACGGAATCCACCGTGAAATATGCCTCCTGGCATCAGATGATGAGAAAGGTGGACAGGAGATGTGCTATCACTTCATTGATGAAGTGCGTGCCTTGGTCACTGACTAGTTCGATGGGGCAGCCGAATCGTGAGATCACTTGCTTCCATAAGAACTTGGCAGTCGTCCTAGCATCGTTTTTTCGTGTTGCTCTTGCTTCTGCCCATTTCATGAGGTAATCCATAGCCACAACGATGTACTTGGCCTGTGAATACTGTGCCGCAGGACTGATGGGTCCTATGAAGTCAATTCTCCATTTTTTGAAGGATTGACGTGCAATAATTGGGGTCAACTCCATCTAATCCTTGCGAATCGGGACTTTTTTCCATTGGCACTCGTCACAATGCTTAACGAATCACGATGCATCGTGGAAAAGCGTGGGCCACCATAGTTGAGATTGCAACACTTTTCCTGCTGACATGAGAAGGTAATGGATAGTCAATAGGCTTAATATCCTGCATGCAGAAGCACTCAAGGACTTTATGTACGTACTCTCTCTGTGACAGATAGAGGAGTCCTTGAGATCTATCGCGCGTGATGCGCATACCATGCACATACCAAGTATATGAGAGGCCTATCCTAGATCTTTCATCTCAAAGCTCTTCTTGAGTTGAACCTTAAGAGTATCGAGCTCCTCATGAGCTATCCCTGCTAAAAGCATGTCATCCACATAGAGTACCAAAATCAGTAAAGAACTGTCATGGGCTTTTTTCGTGTACAAGCATGGATCCATAGCATTGCGGCTGTAGCCCTATGACTGCATGAATGCATCAAACTTATGGTACCATTCCCTAGGTTCCTGCTTTAAGCCATATAGACTCTTCTTTAGCTTGCACACTAGGTGTTCCCTACCAGGGTCTACAAAGCCCTTAGACTGCTCCATGTAAATCTCATCATGCAAGTCCCCATGTAGAAAAGCCGTCTAGACATCTATCTGGTACAAGTCCAGGTCAAACTGTGCAACCAAGGCCAAGACTAAGCGTAGGGTGGTCATCTTGACCACATGAGAAAAGACTTCATCAAAGTCAACACCATGCTCCTGCTTAAAATCCTTAGCAACCAATCGAGCCTTGTATGTCGGCTTGGGATGTCTAGGGGTACTTTTCAGCTTGTACACCCACTTTCATGGCAAAGCCTTTTTACCTTGAGGCAAGGAAATCAAATCCCAAGTCTGATTCTTATGCAATGAGTCAAGCTTAGACTGCATAGCCCTCTCCCAAGAGTGACAATCACCTCCGCGCATAGCCTCATCATAAGTGAGAGGCTCTCCTGCATTTGTAACCAGTACATAATCCATAGAGGGCGCAAAAAGATCAGGAGGTCGTCTATCTCTAGTAGAACGCCTCAATCTAGGCTCTGCTGCCTGACCAACATCCTGTCTAACACCAACATGTCTAACATCTGGGCGATGAGCATCAAGTGATGCGGCACACTATCTAGCTGGCCGTGGAGCGGCGGGCTAAATGGGAGCAGGTGGCTCCTCCTGAAAGATAACTCTACGTACCTCAACCACTTTATCAGGCTGCATATGCATTTTATCCTCATGAAAGATGACATCATGGCTGCGGATCACTTTTCGCGCCTGCAGATCCCATAGATGGTAACCCATCTCTCCTGCATCTCCATAGCCAATGAAATTGGATTTGACAATTTTAGGATCCAACTTATTGCGTTTGTCCTTGGGTATATGGCAAAATGCCTCACATCCAAAGACACGCAAATGATCACAAGAGGGAGGCTTGCTTGCCCATACCTCCTCTACAACCTGAAAGTTTATGCCACTGCTAGGCAACTTGTTAATGAGATGCACTGCATTAGTAACTGCCTCAGCCCAAAAGTGATGCGGTAAGCGAGCCTGGCTAAGCATGCTACGGACCCTTCCCTGAATGGTCCTATTCATGTGTTTAGCCATACCATTCTGGAGTGGGGTGTAGCTGGCGGTCAACTGACACTTAATACCCTGCTCATCACAAAATTGCTCAAAAGCACATGGTACATACTCACCCCCATTATTTGACCTTAGGCATTTGAGCCTTTTCCCAGATTGGTTCTCTGCCAATGCAAGCCAACGCTAAAATGTGTATAAGACATCGAATTTTCTCTTTATGGGATAAGCCCAAACCTTAGGTGAGTAATCATCTATGAAAGTAACAAAGTACTTTGCTGCACCAAGTGACTGACAGGGCATGGGCCCACATACATCTGAGTGCACAAGAGCCAAGGGCTCACCCATGTGTTTCTTACCAGACTTTTTATGCGTATTTCTAGCCTGCCTACCATACAAACAATGATCACAAGAATCAAAATGCGAAGAGTCAAAAGGCGGAAGATACTGCAAAGCATGGAGCATTTTCATTCCTTTAAGAGACATATGCCCCAAACAAGCATGCCAAAGGGATACATCGGTTATAGAACCCATAGACAAAACATGATCCAATGTAGCTCCTGATACAAGTAAGGGATAGAGGCTGCCAGACTTGGCACCTCTTGCAAGTACAAGCCTACCACGAGTAATCTTCCATGCAAAGTCTCCAAAAGATACAAAATACCCTGCATCATCAAGATATCTTGTTGACATAAGGCTGCGAGTCAACGCAGGTATATGGCGCACATGATGCAAAACAAAAGAACTGCCAGAAGGAAACTGTAGCCAAACATCTCCAATGCCCACAATGTCAAGAGACTTGTCATCACCAAGACGCATAGAACCAGACATGGTACGATAGGTATGAAACCAATCTCAATAGGGTGTCACATGAAAGGACGCACCCGAATCCAAGAGCCAGCACTGCACATACATAGAATGTATCTCAGAAGTCTATAAGGCATCTCATGAAGAAGTTGCAAGTATGTAATCATCATCTGAATTAGTGGCCTACATGGCACTAACCTTTTCTATTTTCACACCTGGACTTTGCAGGTACAATACTGCGCTCAGAAGACTTTTCCTGCACTTTTACTTTTCCCTTTTCCTTGCGCTTATCATTGCGCATTTTATGGCACTAAGGCCTAATATGTCCTGCTTTCCCACAATAATGACAGGTAAGATCAGACTTCTGTCCACGGGACTTACTACGACCACGTGACTTGGACTTGAACTTTTGAGAGTCCCTACCCCTTGTGATCATTACCATGCCTGCCATGTCTATCACCTCAAACGGTCAATGCATGTGAAGAGTGGGAAGCATCATTGTTTCTTCTGTTGATTTCCACAGTCAATAAAGCACTCTCAACATCTTTGATTTTCAACCCATCAAGCTTGTTTTTCATGCATATGGCAGTACGGAAGACATCCCATGATTCAAGCAAGGTGCCAAGCAGAAACAACAGGTGCAAGTTGTCTTTGAACTCAATACCCTGTGACAACAGACTCTTGATGATAGCATGAAACTGATTGAAATAAGATGAAAGGGAGGTCCCCTCCTTCATGCACAGGTCCATTAACTGCTTCAGCCAATACATGTGTGACACATGACTTTGCTGTGCATAGAGCTCATGAATCTTCTCCCATAAGTCCCATGCACTCTAACTCTCATCTTCAACAACATTATGATGGACCTTTTTTTAGAGTGAAAAAATAATGGTAGACTTGCATAGCTCATCAACTTCCATCCAAACATCATGAAAGGTGAGAAGGATCGAAGCTTGCACGCGAGCTATGGCGGGAGAGCAAGAGCAAGAAAGAGAGAGACAAGAAATGGGAACTCCAACAGTCACAATGTGTGACCGGGCCTTCCTTTATTCAAACTGTCACTAAAAGAATAAAGAATAAAGTGACGTGACGGGCGCCCGCCACCTGCAGTGTGCAGTGGCGGGTACTGTCAGTGTAGTAATACACGGGGCGGCACGGCGGAGGCGCCTTTACCCCCAACAACCTCCCACTTAAAGGCGAATCTGCCCTAGTGAGAGAGAAAAGAAAGAAAAAAAAAAGACAGTACAAATGTACATAGGTGAGGAAAGGTGACATCTCATCCAACGCCCATCAACCTCCTGAGGAAGGCAAAGCGCTCAGTAGTGAGGCTCTTCGTGAGCAAATCTGCAGGATTCTCGTCAGTGGAGATCTTAACAAGGTCAACAGACCTGTCCTCCACGACACCACGTATGAAGTGATACCTCACCTCAATGTGTTTCGTCTTCGCATGGAAGACCGGATTCTTAGCCAACTGAATGGCACTCATAGAATCCGAATGCAGTGTAGGTGTAGCATCAATCCCAAGGTCAGCAACTAGACGGCCTAACCATATGGCCTCCTTGCAAGCCTCAGTGGCTGCAACATACTCAGCCTCAGTGGTAGACAAAGCCGTACACTTCTGAACCCTGGACATCCAAGAGATAGCCCCTCCAGCATAGGTGAATACATAGCCAGAAGTGGACTTCCTACTATCTGCATGTCCTGCATAATCGGAGTCAGTGTACCCCACGACCCCTGTATCCTGGCTGCCATAGCAAATACACATATCTGCTGTGCCCTTCAGGTACCTCATGATACCCTTCACGGCATCCCAATGTCTGCTGCCAGGTGTAGCCATATAGCGTGCCACAACACCAACTGCATGTGCAATATCTGGACGAGTGGCTATCATGGCATACATCAAACTGCCCACGGCTGATGCATAAGGGATCTTGGCCATCTCGGCCCTCTGCTCATCTGTCTGCGGACAATCGGCCTGTGATACCTTCACATAAGAAGGTAATGGACAGCCAATAGGCTTTACGTCCTGCATGCGGAAGCGCTCAAGGACTTTATGAATGTACTCCCGCTGTGAGAGATACAAAAGTCCCTGATGCCTATCGCGCTTAATGTGCATCCCAAGTATATGTGAGGCCTGTCCCAAATCCTTCATCTCAAAGCTCTTCTTTAGCTGAGATTTAAGAGCATCTAGCTCATCATGAGCTTTCCCTACTATCAGCATATCATCAACATAGAGTACCAAGATAAGCAAACTGCCATCACGGGCTTTCCTCGTGTAAAGACACGGATCCATAGCACTCCTGCTGTAGCCCTGTGACTGCATAAAGGCATCAAACTTATGATACCATTCCCTAGGTGCCTGCTTCAAGCCATACAAGCTCTTCTTCAACTTGCACACTAGGTGCTCCCTGCCAGGTTCTGCAAAGCCCTTAGGCTGATCCATATAGATCTCATCATGCAAGTCCCCATGTAGAAAAGCCGTCTTGACATCCATCTGATATAGATCTAAGTCAAGCTGTGCAACCAAAGCCAAGACTAAGCGCAGGGTGGTCATCTTAACCACAGGAGAGAAGACCTCATCAAAGTCCACACCATGTTCCTGCTTAAAACCCTTTGCTACCAATCTAGCCTTGTATGCCGGCTTGGGGTGTCCAGGGGTACTTTTCAGCTTGTACACCCACTTGCATGGCAAAGCCTTCTTGCCCTTAGGCAAGGCAACCAAATCCCAAGTCTCATTCTTATGCAGGGAGTCTATCTCAGACTGCATAGCCCTCTCCCAGGAGTGACTGTCACCCCTGCGCATAGCCTCATCATAAGTGAAAGGCTCTCCTGCATCTGTAACCAAAACATAATGCATAGAGGGCTGAAATCTGTCAGGTGGACGTCTATCTCTAGCAGACCGTCTCACCGCAGGCTCTGCTGCCTGTCTAACTACCTGTCCAACATCCTGGCCCTGTGGAGGAACTGCTGCAGGCTGTACTACTGGCTGTGCTGGAGCTTTAGGCTCCTCCTGAAAGATCACTCTGCGGATCTCAACCACCTTCTCAGGCTGCCTGTGCATCTTGTCTTCATGGAAGACGACATCATGGCTGCGTACTATTTTCCGCGCCTGCGGATCCCATAGGCGATAGCCCATCTCTCCTGACTCACCATAGCCAAGGAATATGCATTTAATGCTCTTTGGATCCAATTTACTCCTCTTGTCCTTGGGCACATGGCAGAATGCCTCACATCCAAAGACACGGAGATGCGCATAAGAGGGTGGCTTACCAGCCCAAACTTCCTCTGCAACCTGGAAATCCAATCCACTGGAAGGCGATCGGTTTATGACATGCACTGACGTACTAACTGCCTCAGCCCAAAAACTCGGGGGTAGGCCTGCATGGCTAAGCATAGAGCGCACACGCTCCTGAATAGTCCTATTCATGCGCTCAGCCAAACCATTCTGGGGTGGGGTGTAAGGGGCGGTCAACTGACGCTTAATACCCCTGTCATCACAAAACTGCTCAAAAGCATGCGAGACATATTCTCCCCCATTATCTGTCCTAAGGCATTTCAGCCTATACCCAGTCTGGTTCTCAACAAGAGCAAGCCATCTCTGAAAAATTGCCAGGACATCGGACTTCTGCTTTATGGGATAAGCCCACACTTTCCTAGAAAAATCATCAATGAAGGTAACGAAGTACTTCGCGCCACCCATAGACATGCAAGGCATAGGCCCACAAACATCGGAATGCACCAATGCCAAGGGCTCACTCATGCGTGGCCTACCCGATTTCTTATGCGTAGACCTATTCTGCTTACCATAAAGACAATGATCACACGAGTCAAAACATGCATAATCCAAAGGCGGAAGATACTGCAAACCAGATAACATTTTCATTCCTTTCAAAGACATATGCCCCAAACGGGCATGCCAAAGTGAAACATGTGGGATAGAGCCCACTGCCAAAACATGGTCTACAGAAGACCCAGATACAACAAGAGGATAGAGGCTGCCAGCCTTGGCGCCTCTAGCAAGCACAAGTCTGCCTTTGGTAATCTTCCAGGTAGAATCCCCAAAACAGACATGAAATCCTGCATTATCCAACTGTCCTGCAGACATAAGACTACGCGTAAGCGCAGGTACATGACGTACATCCCTGAGCAAAAAGGAACTGCCAGTGGAAAACTGCAACTGAATATCTCCACAGCCCACAATATCAAGAGACCTGTCATCTCCAAGTCTGACTGATCCAGACAGAGTACGGTAAGAGTGAAACCACTCACGGTAAGGCGTCACATGGAAGGACGCACCTGAATCCAATAACCAGCACTGTGCATACATACTAGGTGTCTCAGTCAAGTGTGAAGCATCAGAAGAACTAGCTGCAAGTATAAACTCATCACCACCATCGGACTCTTCAGTCTGCGTGACATTAATTTCCTCAATCTTGACGTTGGACTTCGCAGGTACTATGCTGCGATCAGAGGACTTCTCCTGCACTTTATCTTTCCCCTTATCCTTGCGCTTCTCATTGCGCAACTCATGACACTGTGGTCTAATATGGCCCTTTTTCCCACAATGATGACAAGTGACATTTGCATTGCGTCCACGCGACTTACTACGCGACTTGCCACCACGAGATTTAGACCGACCCTTCTGCGAGTCACGGCCTCGGCCATTACCACGGTCATACCTGTCATTCCTGCCTCTAACTGTCAAAGCATGACTACCACGAGAGGCATCCAAGTTTTTGCGATTCACCTCTTCCTGAAGAAGAGCACTCTCAACATCTGCCAATTTTAGAGTAGCACTAGAGGCACAAAGAGCAGTGCGGAATACATCCCATGACTCATTCAGAGTTCCAAGCAAGAAAAGAGGAGTTACTTCCTCTCCAAAGGTGATATCCTGCGAAGTCAGGTTCTTCAGTATAGCATGGAACTGGCTCAAGTGAGCAGACATAGTCGCATTATCCTTCATGCGCAGATCCATAAGCTGCTTCAACCAGTACATCTGACTCGCCGGACTTTTCTTATCATAAAGATTCTTGATCTTATTCCATAGATCCCATGCACTCTGTGCTTCCTCAAATACATTATAATGTACCTGTTCAGTGAGAGACAATACAATCGTGGACTTGCATAGCTCATCAAGTTCAAGCCAGTCGTCAATGTCCATAGTTTCAGGCTGCTCCCCACTCAACCGAAGTGGCTTAATCTGAGATTTCTGCACCAAAACCTGCCATATTTGACTCTTCCAGTAAGAGTAGTTGGTACCATCCAACTTTGTAATGTTAAAGATGGCACTATCATGCGAAAATGATGCCATTATGCAGGCTGGAAATGCCCAAACAGTCCAAAACTGCTTGCTGTTTTACTGCAGAAACTGCCCAAAAATGACCAAAACGGGGTCCAAAGGGTGAGCAAAGTGTGCCAAAAGTTGCTGCCCACTTAGTACTAGGTGCGGTACACCAAATCAGGATATTTCAGCATGAAAAGTACACCTCAGTCCATCAATAACTGCTTGCTGTAATAAATTGCAGGTATGCAGTCTAGAGAGCAAACTGTCCCAAAATAGGATCCAATGTCAAGCAAACAATGCTAGGTCCAAAGCCGGCATGAAACGGACATAAGCAAGGCCAATGACAGTGAAAAGAACATGAGCTCAACACCAAGCATGTCAAAATAACATCTGCCAGTGAAAGGCACACCCCCAGACACTCTAGGCAAAGTGTTCCTGTAACTGCCAAAACCTGACACAAATAGGTATCTGCTCAAAGAGAAAGATCCAAATATGAGACTCAGCTCATAAGCATCCTGTGAACCAAGAGTACATCAATGCATATCCATAAAGATCGGAGTATGATCCCAAAGTCTCAATGTGTATGTAGCTGCTCAAGACATAAACTGCTCCAAATACATGTAAGTGCTCCAATAGCATGCAACTGTCAAAGGTCAAGAAAGCATGTAAAATGCTCCCACTGGCACAAAAGGCGTACAAAGCGAGCTCAGAAGCTCAAACAACCCAAGAGAAAGCACCAGTGATAAGTGACCCTGTCAATGCATCAAGCGCATCCGAGAGAGCATGACATACATGAAGCACCGGTCGTATTAACCATGAAGCAATACATAAGCCCAAATAAGCTCTCGGTCAACTCAATGACATCCAAATAACAACCAAGATCAGTGATCAAGTAAGCCGGGAATGCTCAAATACATCCAAATCCAAGCTCCAAATGTCGGTATGGCATACACGAACCAAATAGCATATGTCACGAACCAAAGCATGTAATGCAAAAGCCTAACTGTCAAGCAGAGACATGAGGCATAGGCGGTCCACGAGCATGCCGAGTCGGTCCAAATGCCAGTGAAGAAGGAGCTAATGCGAAGCTCAAAAGCATCCCATAATCTCATACATATGCTCCAAGTCGTCCCCAAATGTCAGAGATATCATGCCAAAGCTCAAAGCATACATCCGGTATCGGTAGGTAAGTGCCAAAGCATGTAAAGTACCTTCAGCCCACTGTTATTCCAGCATGTATTTACTGTTCTAAACAGTAGATTTCAGCCCCAAATTCAAGCCAAAATCATGGTCAAACCAAATGCATACATCCCCAATACATCCGGGTAGGAAGTAGACCGCATACGGGCATCAAACAAGGTAACCGGAGTAGAGTATAAGCATTAAATGCCAATGCCAAGTGTGGCTGCCCTGTTTCCAGCACTGTATAACAGTAAATAACAGTCCCAAATCAGCCAATATTTCAAGCCAAAATCATGGCATAATCATGTGCATACATTCCCAAGGCACTAGGCATCATGTAGACCGCATACGGGCATCAAATAGCACAACCGGAATGGAGTATAAGCAACAAATGCTAATGCCAATGGTGCTGCCCTGTTTTCAGCCTGTTATGACAGTTTATGACAGTCCCAAATCTGAAGAAATCATCCCCGAAAGATCAAGACCAATGCCCAAAGCTTGAATGACATCAAACATGAAGTCTATAGCCCTCTTGATCAAGGTAGAGAGCAAGAAGCAATGTCCAAGTGTGGAGGTGAAGTAGATGAGTGCTCACAGCCTGGAAAAAATGATGCAATCTGCCCTGTTGGTGCTGAACTTGCTGTTGCTCCACATGGGCTGAAAAGGGGGTAATGGGGGGCTCAATGATGGCCCAAGGTAGGCACATACCAAGCCATGAAGGCCCAATGCAAAGGGGAGGGAAGATATGAGCTATGGAGCTCAAGAAGAGTGGCTGCCCTTTGTTCCTGCCTTGTTTCAATCTGAGAATACACTCAAATGCCTGCAAATGCTAAAGCAATACCTCAAGGGCAAGGCCCTGATGAAGCTCAAGAAGGCCAGGATGGAGCTCGGGAAGCCGGGGAGAGTCGGGAGCTCAAGAGGTCGGCTATGGCTGCCGGGATGGAGACCCAATGCGTGAAGCGAGTCGATGCGAAGGTCGGGAAGCACCGAGTCGAGCTCGAGCAAGAGAATGCCAAGCTCTGATACCAGTTGAAAGGTGAGAAGGATCGAAGCTTGCACGCGAGCTATGGCGGGAGAGCAAGAGCAAGAAAGAGAGAGACAAGAAATGGGAACTCCAACAGTCACAATGTGTGACCGGGCCTTCCTTTATTCAAACTGTCACTAAAAGAATAAAGAATAAAGTGACGTGACGGGCGCCCGCCACCTGCAGTGTGCAGTGGCGGGTACTGTCAGTGTAGTAATACACGGGGCGGCACGGCGGAGGCGCCTTTACCCCCAACACATCATCATCCATATCCTCAGGTTTGACACTTTGAAACACAAGGGTTTAATCTGCAACTTCTGCACCAAAACCTGCCATATTTGTGACTTCCAATACCCATAGTTGGTACCATCCAACTTGGCAATGTTAAGAGAGCTGTGTCTTTCAAATGACCAGCCATACTACCCCAAATCAAAGCAAAAAATGTAAAATTATAAGTTGCTGTAATTGGCAAAAAATGCACTAAAACCACTGTCAAAACGGGCTGAAAGGGTGGATTTCACCAAGAAAGCACCTGTCCACCAAGTATGACCAAGATAACATCAAATAGTAAGCATTACCCTCATAGAAGTGCTCAAAATCTATAGATTTTAGCTTGCTGTAATAAATGATAGATTTCAGTAAATGAGAGCTAACTATGCCAGAAGCGGATCCCAAGTCAATCGTATACTGCGAAGATCATAATCAGCATCATGCGGGCATAACATAGGCATATGATAGTCGATAAGCATGAATCCAACACCCAAACATATCATGAAATATCTGCCAGTGAGTAGGCACACCCCCCAGTCAACGGTGCAAAATGTTCCTGCCACTGCCAAGACTTGATACGAGTAGGTGTCAGCTCAAAAAGAGAGGGACCCAAGTCAGAGAGTCAACTCATAAGCATAAAAAATGAACCAAGACATATGAACCATGCATCATCCCAAAGGTAAGAGATCCCAAATAGTCTCAAAAGCTCAAATAGCATAAGATCCACCTGCTCAATGTCAATAAAGCATCCAAAGATGCTCCCACTCGCACAAAAGCCATAAATATCAAGCAACAAAGCTTGAACAAAGCATGTACAAGCACTAGTGACAAGTGTCCAAGATCAAGCATCAATGAGACATATCGGGCATGGAGACGGTGTGACATCCATATGTAGCATTCATAGACATCAAGTATATCCCAAAATAAACTCTGGAAATCCAATAAATCTCCAAAATATGCTCCAGACAATCAAATGTCAAGCCCAAGTAAAGCTCCAATAGCATCCAAGCTCAAACAATGTAACTGACATAGGTAGGTGACATGAGCATAAGTGCATGTCCAAAGCGGTCAAGCATAGACCGATAAGTGCCAAGGTACATCCAATATAAATATCCAAATGCTATGGAAAGTGGAGCTCAAGCTCAATCAATGATTAAGAAGCAAGTCGAACTCTTTTCCTCCCCGATGGTCAATACACCAATGTACATCTCCAAGACATGACCCGAATAGCATAGACATAAGCATACATGAGTAGAATAGCTTCAGCCCAACTATTTACATCAGACATTCACTGCTCTAGACTGAGTATTTCAAGCCTCAAATCAGTACTAAAATGATGGCAATCCATTAACATAGCATCTCCATACATGTAGACATCATCCGGGCATCAATATGTATCAAGTGATTAATCCCGGTAAGCATAGACTTCAAGAGATAAGTGTTGCCCTGTTTTGGCATGTATGTGGACTGGTTATATAGTCCCAAATCTGAGGTAAATCAATTCAAGCTCAGCTCAAGCTCAATGCCAATGCCCGAGAGCTCAAACAAGGGTCAAGACAAGTGAAAATGACTTGTGAAGCTACCTTAAAGTGCCAGGGAGGAAGGGGGGTTGTTAAAGAAGATCACGAAAAGTTGGGAGAGATGGTGCAACCTACATGAATGGGCTGGGGGGTCCTATTGACCACGTGCCAACAGATGGCTTATGGGGAGGGCCACAAAGGGGCCAAAGAAGCCAATGACAAGGCCTCAACAAAGCCTGATCAAGCCAAGTTAAAGGGGGAGCTTCAAACTCCACATGGGAGCTCACTAATGGTTGTCCCTTTCCTACATGACCTGTAACCAGCATAAACCCTGAAGAGAGTGAGTGTATACCTCTAATACGATGCCTTGAGGGTGCTCAAAGGGACCGGGAAGGCGCTCGGGAAGCCAGGGAGTGACGGAAGCTCGAGGGAGTCGGCTATGGTTGCCAGGATGGAGACCCAATGAGTGTAGGGATTCGAATGGAAGCTGAAGATGCCACAAACCAAGCTCGGGAGGTCGGAAAGTTGATCTTTGATACCAGTTGAAAGGTGAGAAGGATCGAAGCTTGCATGCAAGAGCTATGGTGGGAGACCAAGAGCAAGAAAGAGAGAGACAAGAAATGGGAACTCCAACAACCACAATGTGTGGCCGGGCCTTCCTTTATTCAAAATATCACTAAAAGAATAAAGAATAAGTGATTGTGACCGGTGCCGCCACCTACAGTGTACAGTGGCGGGTACTGTCAATGTAGTAATACACAAGCAGCTAGGCGGAGGCACCTTTACCCCCAACACAACAACTATGTGCATATGTTATGGTCGCCAAGATATAGGAGTCATGGGCTACATTGAATCTGATTATGTAGGGCATACAAATAATAGAAAGTCCACCTCTAGCTATGTTTCACCTTTACTGGCGATGCTGTTTCTTGAATATCCAAGAGGGTGTAAAAATGCACGGGCCTATCTACCATAGAGGCAGAGTATGTTGCAACCATTGAGGCTTGCAAGAAGGCTCTTTGGTTAGGTCGTTTGGTGGCATACCTTGGCATTACTGATGTGGTCTCTATCCTACATTTGGATTCTATGAGTGCTATTTAGTTAGTGAAGAATCTGATCTTCCATGTGAAGATGAAGCATATTGAGGTGCATTACCATTTATATGAGAGGTCATGGAGGACAAGTCCATTGAGCTCGTCAAGATGTCAACTGACCAAAATCTTGCAGATCTCTTCACTAAAAGTCTCTCAGTGGAGCATTTTTCCTTTCTTAGGAAGTTGATAGGCATTGGATGAGATGACATCTTTTCTCATCCTACTATACTTATGTACATTTGTACTTTGTCACATTTTTTTGTTCTCTCATCACTAGGGCCACATTCGCCTTTAAGCGGGAGGTTGTTGGAGGTAAATGTGCATGTGCCTAGCTGCCCATGTATTAATTATATTGATAGTACCTACATACTCACAACCTTGTACACTACAGGTGGTAGGTGCCCATCACTATCACTTCATTCTTTATTCTTTTAGTGACATTTGAATAAAGGGAAGGCTAGTCACACATTGTGACTATTGGAATTTCCACATCTTGTGTGTGTGTGTGTGTGTGTGTGTGTGTGTGTGTGTGTGTGTGTGTGTGTGTGTGTGTGTGTGTTGGTGTTGCACTTGCTTCTTCCACCATAGTTCTTGCTTCATCTCCATGCTTTTATTGCAGGACTCACTCTCTTTACACGTTAGCTTGCATATGGCTATTTAATGGAAACTATTTGATTTTAGTTAATCTTTCTAGGAAAAAAATTGACTTGCATGCTGAATATGCATAGAGTGAGTATGATAGTCAATATCAGGATTAAATTGATGTCTCCATGGCATGCCCAATATCACATTTGCAGATTGTAAAGGTGCAATAAGAAATCTATGCTTTTCATGATATGTCCTAATGTTAATTTCAAGCCCATGTGCTTCTTTCATTCCATTATAGCATGTCCCTCAAAATATAGCTTTGATTTTATATGTACATGGAACAATAGTTAAGTTTAATTTCCTAATTACCTTATCAGGAATAAAGTCACGAGTGCTACCATCATCATGTAAAACAATCAATTCATGATTATGAATATTACTATCAAGAGTAAAAATGGGCTCACAACATTGGCTCTAGGGCTCTAGCCAAGCCTCCTAAACTCACCTAAGCAACCCCATGGCCTTGTGATAACCATGAGTGTATAGATGCTATGAACTGATTTAACCAAATAATTCATTTATAGACATAATTTCTAAATTGGAGTCCAACTTAATGCCCTTTCTGGATGCAAGAAAAAGGAATACTCTCTAATTGATGTGGCCCCACTATGGCTCTCCTACACCTTAGGGACTTGTCCCAGGATGTGCCATTTCAACATAGAGCACATATGCAATAAAGTCCTTTCTTTATAATAAATGTTCCAAGAGATAATTCAATCCTTACCAAGTCAGTCCCCAAAGGAAACAATCATCTAAACCTATGGCTTACGGAACCTCACATTCAATGTGGGTCAAAAATTTGAAAACAAGTGCTATGCATCTAGGAGATGATTCTCTTGATACCACGTATGAAATGCGGATGCAAGGTGAATGCCATAAAGTGCACAAACAAGCAAAATCATAGATCAAATAGTGTGGATGTGCATGGCCATTTCTTTTTATCACTTTACCCTAATGTAGCGCATTGTTGCTAAGGCAACACCGAAATGATTTGTGCTCCTATCCTTTCTTTATCAACTTAAAATAATCACATTCTATATATCAAATATGCATAAAATCAATATTCAAATGATATTTAACTTCCCATAGCCCTTCCTCCTACCATTTATGATTTTGCATTCATTTGGTAAGTATGAAGAATATTTGTTATGCATTTTTCTTATGTAAAAAGCAATAGATATGCACCATAATATAAAGAATGGGGATAATATGAGGCTAAATCTCATGCCCTAGCCCCACCGTACATTCACAGACAAATTCATAATTTTCTATAATTTTATCATGTGTAAAATCTATTTTTTTTCATTTTCTTTGGGCAAATCTCTGATCCATCTCAACATTAATTCACACTCTAATCCATCTCGACATTTAAATTTATCCCACACGAACAAAATTTGATTTCTTGAAATAACAAAAAACATCAAATTTCCTTTAAAAACACACTTTTTGGGTTTTCAAATATTAATAACTCATGATTACGGATGCAAGTTTTAAATTTTATGATAAATAGCCCTCAAACATATTGCAACCAAGCATTAAAAAAATTCTCATTGTAAACAAAAAAGTTTTGCATTATGAATTGTCAAAAAAGATTGGATTTTCCATTAAAAAGAGGCTTATTGTTATTTTTTGGGTTTTAGGCTTCAATAATTGAATTTTCAAGTAGCCCACTAGACCCCCCATTGATACTCAAACCACACTCATCACATCACTTCTCAATGCCGACATGACTTCATAGCAATCCGGTTCAAGTCAAACAATTGATCTTCATTCCGATCTCTTCCAAGAATCACCCGCATAGAAGGAATATCCCATAGAAGGAGATAGAGGGAGGAGAGAGAAATACTGATTTTCAAACTTCATGATTAGACCACCATTCTTGGATCAAAAATGAGTAATGTGGAGTGAAGTATTCGAGTATTAGGTAGGGATATTTAGATTATATGGTTCTTTTGCAGCCCCATAGCCCCTCTCCACCTCAAAATCACCATTGTCATTAAGGCGCCTCTTTTCTTTTTTCAAAAATTAAAAAGAGGCCCCCCGTGTCACATCAAATTTTGGGGTTTGGGCCCCCTCAATGGTTACACCCTTTCAAGTCTTCCCCCCTCCCAAAGCTACTCCCTCCTGCATCTGGTGACCAATTTCGAATTTGACATTTTTTGTGTGTTTGTGTTTGTGTCAAAGTCCTGAACTGCCTTGAACTCATTTCACCACAATTCAGCACTTGGAAGAACTATAAAAAATTTGCAACCACAACAAAGTCCGTTGTTAGAAGTAATTTGAATTGCCATCCTTCACCCGGCCACTTAAAAATTGTCAAATCTGCGTCCGCTACTTCCATTGAGCTTTAATTTGTGCTTCGAATTGATAAAATTTGGTTCATTTTTGGCATGCTCTGGTGTTTAATCTCGCTCTCACTAATAACCACAGGATAGGGTGACTTAGCTTGTTGAATCCATGAATTGATCTACATACAAAGAAACCAAGAAGAGCATCAATCTGCTATAAAAAAGATACACAAGCCAAGGCCTCCTGATAAACAGCACAGTCCTTTCTCTCATGCTCCAAATGATCACACCACATACATCTTTTCCTTGGTTTAGGGGTTGCTGCCCATTCCGTTTCCTCTTGTCCTTTTTCATCCAATTTTGCAACTTTTATTTGAAGACCCCACATGCCTTTGACCAATTTATCTAATACATCTTCCCTAACAGTGGGAACAACATGTACAACCATAGGTTTAGCCACAGAAGTGGATGACTTAATGGATAAATCAATTGTTTTGCCCGTAGCAATGGGCAAGCTAGATACATGCAATATTTCTCTTCTTCTATGGTTTTTCACTAGTGCAGTAACACCTTCCTTAACATACTTCCACTCTATTTCAAGCCCTATCTCTATAGTCTGATCCTCTAACAAATCATCAAGCTTCTCTTGAAGCTTAGGATTTGTTGCTTGTAGAAACAATTCAATTTTTTGACTTGCAAGAGCTTGTTGTTCTGCAAGATCTAACTATCAAATCAACATTCAAATTCTCTTAATAATTTTGTAGCCACAAGACCCTTATTAGGTTGTAGAACTCACTCTTGGAAAGTCTTGCACGTAATTAAACTAGTGTCTTCAATGTAAAATTCTTCCCTAAGTGTCTTCTTGAAAGCTACCCAATCAGCATCTTGCATGTACAATTCAATAATTCACTCTTTTAATTCATGTACAATAACCCGTACAAAATACCGGCTCCATGCAAGTTGAGACCCCCCAAAGAATTCCATCTTTTGAGCATAGGTATGCACATATGCAGATACATTCCTACCATTGAACAACTTCATCTCACGCTCTACTACTTGTAGAGCATTCATCACAACAGTTTATGTTTGAGTAGAAGATTGCATCACCTATTGTTGTTGTTGTACTTGCATAAGCATGTTCATATTCTGCACTAATTGTTGCAAAACATCACTTGAAATTGTGCTTGAAGGTTCTCCCATCTTGTCTTTCCTTCTGATGACGCCCATTCATGTCGGGTTCACCAATGTCAGAGGGGTTTTTGTCAAAAGGTCGTATCCATCGGAATCAGAGATAGAAGGAAGTATCCATCAAGATCAAAGATAGAAGGAAGCAGAGAATAGGAGATAGAAGAGAAAAATAAGAATAGATAAGAGGTATACAAGATAAAGACAAAGCACAATAAATCAAAGTGCTATGTATTAATAGAACCTAAAATTCCTTGTCTGGCACTACTCACAAGCAATCTCCAAGCATTAGATCTCCTGGAGCTCCCTTGTAGACAAAAAACGTGCATCAAAAGAGTGGCTTCTTCTCTGCTGCTAAGATCACAAATTTGATGGTTCCCTTAGCTCCGAAAGGGGGGTAAAACTGCAGGACACCTGTTTAGAAATCTCTCAAATCACTTCTTCTTCTTCTCCCAATTTCGAGTGCTATTTGCTACTTGTAAACTGCGATCGCGACGTGCGCAATTTTGCCAGGCCTTCTTTTTGCATGAAATCTCCAAAACTTATTGAAAAAGCCACTGGCTTTTTACATGTGACCCTATTCTAGAAGTTTCCATAGCTTTTTAGGATATTTATAATAAATAATATCAAAAAAAATAAAAAATATGCTAGTTTTTTCCAAAAATCTAGTATTTTTTGGACCATCTATACTATAAACACCGACACTAATGACTAATATGACATTGACTCTCTAGATTAATAAGAAAGTCAAATGACAATGCACTTTAGAGTTTTCAACTTATATCCACGTAGTGACAGGACAACGGGAAACAAAAAAAAAAAGAGAAAACCCCTTGGAGTAGGTTTTATTCACGCTGGCCTTGGGAGGTCTAGCGCCATCAAGAACACTTCCTCAGTCGGCGTTTTGTGCTCACTAGAATACTACTTCAGTCCAACGATCTATACTCGATCATCCATCTTTTAGCTTGGTGATTTTAGGAAATATTAGTACCTAACTTACAATCACAAACATCTTATTTCGAATGCATTATTCATAAAATTTTAACAAATTTATTTCCAAGACAAGTATTTTCTTTTCAAAAATAATAATATAAAGGCAAAACTTAGCATAAGTAGCAATACCTTCCAATAGTCTTCTCGGATTTCCCCTTCCTCTCAATATCTACTTTGGGCTAAACAACAATTCTATTCTTGAGAATAACTCCCCTGGATTTTTGTGGGTCCTTGCCCGTGATTAAAAAAAATATTGGTTAGTTTAATTATGAAAAGTATTCTTTCGACAATTCCATCACAAGGTCTTTCATATACTGGGAATTAGCGTCCGCGATTATTCATTAGAGATTTCATTAGATCAATATAAATAAAAAATATTAAGTCTCTTAAGGACACAGTACCTTCCTTGTACTCGCTTAGGTTCATCTTGTACAAACCCAAGTTACTCCTTGGAATTCATGGTTAAGAATTCTTTTTAAGGATTCTATGCAGGAAATGAATAAAATCCTATTTTACAAATGTAGCTTTTGTTGCCAATTCATGGGATGTTGGTAGCTGCCTTTATTATAAAAATATAGTACCTAGGGATCCATGATGTGTGCTTGGTTGATGGTATTCGTAGCTTCGCTTGTAATACCAATACTTGTCATTCTATTTGTAGTAATTGTGTTCGCAACGTTATTGGCAGCTCTTGCCTTTGCAACCTTCATAACTTTCTTCTTCGGGGCCATGGTCTTTAATCACAAGATCTTAGAGGGGATTTTTGGCAAGAGAGCTTGGGGTCATTGCAATTGGATCGATGGGAATTTGATTAATGGGGGTTGGCAATCACTAGGATTTTAGGAAATTTGAGAAGAGTCTTGATTCCATAGGGAAGTAGGATAGAAGGGATGGAGGATTCGATTCCAAGAGCTTGCGGAGTATCCTCCTTGTCTTGGTGAGGAGAATTCCCATCCTTGCACTTCTCTTTCCCCACCTTCTTGCTCTATACTCCTGAGAAGGGCCTCTTCTCTCTTGCTCGGAACTGGCCTCCAATGGCTCCTCATGCCTTGTATTTATAACTAAATTGAAGAAGAAGGGTTGTGGCCAAGAAGAAGAGTTCTTTATGGAGGGTATCTTAGCAATATGGAAGCTTTCAAGATGTATTCTGATGCTGGCGATTTGATTCTAGAGAGGTTGCCAGAGATGCCATGACTGATTCACCTAGCTCTCGAATGATCTTGCTTCAATCTAAGCCTCTCATAAAACTAAGAAGAGGGGGAGATTGCTGGAGTTATCTGCTGTGATATGGATGAAAATTCAAGCTTTTTCTTCAACAATCAGGGACTCAAAATTTGGGAGCATGAGGCACTGTTTTTTTGGATAAAAAAGGGGAGGGGATGGCGGCCTATCGTCGCCATTTTCCTATTCTTCTTCTTTTTCTTCATAAGCATTTTAAGCATGACTTGCAATCATGTGGTAACTTTTGTGAAGGATGGCTACAATCCCCATCAACCTGGGAAAGTGTCGTGTCACGAAACTTGAACTATTTGGCTTGAGACTTCCTCTATTTAATGGTTTAGAATTCTTCAAGTCTAATTTGCAAGAAGTCGAGAAGATTGAAAATAAAGTCGCAATATCACACATTCTTCTAACATGGTATTTGAGCCAGAAAGCTCGACGTCGCAATGAGCAGGAGTTGGAAAGCTAGAAGTGGAATTGACCTGCATAATTAACTTCAAGACTGGCATTGCATTAGTCAGAAAGTGTTAACCCCAAGTCGAGATGTCGGAAAAAGGAAGGAAAAAGCAGAAAAAAAAACATGGAAAAAGAGCAAAGACACGCAGGCGACCTCCAAAGCTAAGCTGGGGCAAAAAGCGCAATTTTAAATGAAAGGCGCCTCAAAAAACTTGGAAAAACTCTTGTAAAAGAGTATAGGCTCCCTCGTGTGCCAATTGTAAAATATTAGACGGGTGTAGGCTAGAGGCATAAGGCTAGAAGGGGGAAATGGAAAAAGAACCTTGCCACAATGGCCAGTCATGTAAAAAAGGGATGGGTGCCCATGGGATTTTAGGGTTTGTATATATAAAGTTCAAAAAGTGAATGAGAGCTCATTCTTTGGTGTGTGGCTAACAAGAGCTCTCTTCTTCTTCTCTTCTCCTCATCTTCTTGCTTGTGTGTGCTCTTGAGAGAGGGAGTGTGAGAGTGTGAGGGAGTGAGTGTGTGAGAGTGAGGGATCAAGAGGGTGAAGCTCTTCACCATCTCATCTTCTCTTCTTCTCTTCTCTTCTCTTTTCTCGTGCGCACAGCTATGGAGGATGGAGCTTGGAGATGGAGGAGGCTTGAGGACGCTTGAGCTCGCATCTAGGATCATGGAGCTACCGGGGTGTGCAAGAGAGGAGGCAACTCGTATCGGCATCAAGGTAAGCTCACTACACTCATAGGATCGACGGCGCGTCAGCTAGGTGAGAGATAGCCATTAGAGCTCACTTGAAACGCTTGAAGCGATAAGCGATCCGTGGGTCTTGGCGGTTGAGGTGAGTTCCCACTACATTTTGGTTCCGTTCTAGGACAACCGATTCAAGCTTGAGCACTTGCGTGCCTCATATCGAGCATCGAAGTAAGGGATTCATCCCCGAAACGAAGCTTGAGATAGGTAGGAAGTTTGGGTGTTTTTGATCTTCAAAACAAGTAAGTATTTTGGGATATTTTGTTTGTTTGATGATTGGGAAACATGGAGAAATTATTTCAGTTTTTTGCTTTCAATTCTTGTTGCATTTAGCATAGGTTAGGATTAGGAAATCGCACCGGAGAAGGGTAGGGTTAACTGTTACAAAACAGGGCAAAAATCATGCAAAAAATGGTAAAAAGCTCGCTTGTGATGTCTAAGATTGGGCCAGTGAGTGATTGGGGGCATCAACACCATACCTGGGAAGGGGTATAAGAGCCAAGAGGCCAAGGGAGAGCTCATGTGTGACCATTTCAGTGAGAGAGAGAGAGAGAGAGAGCCATCGCACGATTCGATCCGATCGCATCATCGACGAGCCTACCACTCTATTCAGGTATATGAATCCCTTCCCCTATCCCCCTAGATAGGATCTGGAGGTTTATGCTTGCTATGATTGATTAAATTCCAAGAATCGAGCAAAATCGACCTCTTGCTATCGTCATCACGCCGCATTCGGCCCGTCCGAGTGGTCTCTTCTGGGCCAAGTCCCAGAATCGGCCCTCGGCCCTCTTTCATTCTGCCCACTTAGTCCGAAACCCTAATCGGCCCTCGGCCCAGCCCTTGGCCCAGACCTACTCGGCCCATCCAAGCCAAACCGTTCGAGCCATAGGATTTGGCCCTCAGTCATGTGTCATACTCGGCCCTCGGCCCAAGTGCCTCGGCCCGTCCGAGTGACCTCATCCGAATTGACCCTTCGGCCTGTCCGAGCGACTTTGTCCGAGTCTGCACCTCGGCCCGTCGGAGTCTACCCTATCTGAGTCACGAATTTGGCCCTCCGTCCCCATCCGAGTGACCCACTCTGACCCTGCAATTCGGACTAGCTGGGCCGAGTGGAAATTTTTATCAAATTCTCAAAAATTTGACCTGACCTAGAGCTCAGTAGCACAAACTGTTGAAAGTCCTTCTGACGCTCAGAACTTGATTCTGGCATATGGAATAGAGGAAATCGTAGGGAGCAGCCGCTTAGCAGCTTGAAGTAGGCAGCAGCGAGACCCAGAGACCTAGATGCAAAGCGCTGAGCAGTTAAAACCTGATTGGCCAAAAACAAACGAGGCAACATATTAGAAAAACCATGAACCCTGTCAAGGCGGCTAGAAAATTGACCAACAAGCCTATCAGGCCCGAAACAAAGCGAGAGTGTGTAAGACGCTTCGAGTTTGTTTGCTGCACTCACCTTGAATTTTCACACTCGAATGCACTTAAGGAAATTGAAAGCCTGATTGAGCCCAAGTGCACGAGAAGCGACACGCACAGTGAGTGACCATAAATTGAGTATTGTATTCAATAACTGAAGGAACTCACTCAGATAAACCACTCAAGGAACCCACCAATAGGAGAGGACCCAAGACGTAGACAAACCATTAATGCATGAAGTAGAACCAAGCAGGTGGCGTCAACGACGTGGATTTGACAGATTTACTCAACCTGATCGACAGCTTGGTGGAGCACGACAACACAACTATGGCAGAAGAAGGCTCAGACCATAGGTCTAATGAGGAACTCAACTTGAACGTCTTCCCGAAGGCTATTCAGCAGAGCTGGTCAGCAGCTCTACGATGCACATGCCCGGTACGAGCATCGCGGCAGGATGGCAGATGCTATCATCGCAGACCTAGAGGAAGAGAGAAAACTAGCCCGCAAGGCTTTACAAAGCATAGTCGAATACAATAGGGATCAATAGGCTAGGAGCCAAAGGCAAAGCACTGAGTTGCGTGAGGTACAGCGAGTGCTGAACTTAGCAGGTAGAAACGAACAGATCATGAGAGAGCCCTAGAAGGAGACTTTACGTTGAGAGTGAGCTTCTCATGAAGCGAGTGCTAGATAACACGACAGCAAAGCAAAGTGCCGCGGCACTAGCGACATCGCTGCTCGGATTAGGAGTGAACCAAGGCTCAAGGAGCCAGTCTAAAATCCCTATTGTTGCCAAGCAACTCAACAAATACCAACCCCATGACGATCCATACAGCTTTGTAGAGCAGTTCGAGCAAGTCCGCGAAGCCAACGGCCTCAACCACCCGACTCAATGCTCTCAAGCGTTCAGGCTCTGCTTAGGTGACAAGGGAAGGACTTGGTATACAAGCCTAGATGCCACAGAACAAGCCAGCTTCAATGGCCTCAAGGATCTCTTCATTAAGAGATTTGCCGAGCCTAGATACTCCGATAATCTGCTAGTACGCTTGATGAACGTCAAGTAGAAAGAGAAGGAGGACATTCACGACTACGTAATCCACGCGAGGAGTCTCTTCAAGAGAATCCCTATGGGCGAGCGACTGATTGAAAGAGCAATTTCGACTGTATTCATCAGCGAAATTCGAAACAAGGAGTTATATAAGGCTTTAGTAGGCAATTCGAGCTTGCAGCGAGACGCGCTAGCGAGAGTGTTTGAGGAAGCCATTAGAGTCGATGATTAGCTGAAAGAGCGGAGCTTTGGGAGCTCGAACCTAGAAGAGACCAACTCTCGAAGCTCAGAGAGAGCGTCAGCCTCTAGTAAGCAATCAGTCCCATCATCCCAAGATAAGGGGAAGGCCACTGAGGCTGATGTAAAGATGGAGTTAGCCAAGTTGCAAGACATGTTGAGACGACCAGCGCGCCCACATGTCCAATGCGTGTATTGTGGCGGAAACCACTTGCTAGCTGAGTGTCAAGACCCTAGGTCCAGACCTTGTGCTAACTGCAGTAGGTTCGGTCATGACGTCGCGCATTGTAGATTACCAAGAAGACTTCCGTACTCGCAACCTACGGCCAGCCTTACCTAGCGAATAGGCCGCAGCCATTTCCCATTGGCCCTAGGTCCAGACCTTGTGCTAACTGCAGTAGGTTCGGTCATGACGTCGCGCATTGTAGATTACCAAGAAGACTTCCATACTCGCAACCCTACGGCCAGCCTTACCTAGCAAATAGGCCGCAGCCATTCCCCATTGACCCTTCCTGTGCCTAACGACATTAAGCCAGTTGTTCCTAGGATGGACATAAACCCTATTGGCATACCCAGACCACCTGGTCCTTACGTGACCCATCCACCGAGAGATGCTCCAGTCCACTATGTGGAAGAACCAAATGAGGAAGAAACTTACATATGCCCTTACTCTCGCATGACGATGAGGGCAACGCTGTCCTCATGGATTATCGCCCCGTGCCGGTGATAGCGTTAGGAAGAGGATGAGGTAGAGGCCTAGGAGAGCAGACGCAGGATCCAATCACCTGTTAGACTTGTGGTCACCCAGGTCATGGCTCATCACACTGCCCTGAAAGGGAGTAGAAAAACAGAGACAAGGCTGACCAAAGGTGTGCTGAATGCCGAATCACTCATCTCTTCGTTGATTGCCCAAAGCAAAAGCCATCTTCTAGCTTAGCCAACGTACCATCTATCCCATTGGGGATGTTTGGTGTCGAGAACCTCGATGGGGAGGCTATACATATCCCATTGTGGGTCATGACCCATGCCCAAACAAAGCAGGCCGGCATATTCATTGCCAGGACCTAGCAACCTTGACGCAACTTTAATAGGGAAGAAAAGTCACAGGCAGAAGAAGAAGAGGTCGAAAGCTAAAATCGCACTAAAAATGGAGAGTGCTACAACTCTACCTGCTAGAAAGAAGGTCTCTGATGCAAAGGCAGAGACTTCAACCCCTAAGATGGATGAAAAGGGAAGTGCTAAGGTAGGGGAATACCCGCATCTGAAGCACAATTAGAGGCCATAGAAAAAGTGAAGGAATGGATGAAGGAGGCTCAAGAGCATCTAAAAGACGCTGAGCCCATCATAGAGGGCGAGATCGATAATCTCTCCGCTAGCATAAGCACACCAATCTCACCTCCTCAACCAAGGTCGGGAGAAGCAACTGCGCCACAAGCAGTGCTGCTAAGGCCAAGCCTTGATGCTACAGGGCCGTAGATCAGTCACGGCCATTGGCCAGGACAATCCAGGTTAGGAGAAAGACGAGCACCCAACGATCTCCTGACCACGTTGGTGACTATCCCTATAACACTTAGCCTGGGAGATCTGCTTAGGCAGCATCCCACCCTATGGCAAGATCTTAAGCAGTGGGTTGAAGGGTCACGAGAGCAAGTTACGGCAGACCCTCATGACCAAGATGCAGAGACGGAAATACCGAGTTTGACGCTGCACTCTATGCCTAAATCCTTACACATCAATGCCTTCTGGGAAGGTTCTGAGATGCATGCAGTCTTACCGGTTCTAGCCCTAGGCGATACAACGAGAAAGGGAATCATGGACATGGGAGTTGGGGTTAGTGTGCTTAGCCATGCGGTGCTTCAGACTTGGGGAAACCCGCCTGTCGAAACTGCTAGGTTTAATTTCACATTAGCAAACGGTATGAGAGTCAAGCCATTCAGGGTGCTTAAGAATTGGCCAGTGAAGAACGCAGGTGTCCAATTCTCTGTGGACTTTATAGTCATGAAGGGAGTGGACTACGATATCCTATTAGGCCGACCCTGGATACTCAACACTAGAGTCATCGAAGATTGGGGTAACGGCTTGATCTTCCTTGGCAATAGAACGGATGCCGTGAGAATAGAGATGGACACTTGGAAGACCTCACCAGTCGACTTAGATGCCATCTCTGCTATGCTCAAGGGTAACACCCAGGTCAAGAAGTCCTATGGGCACTTGACCAATTATATCCCATGCCTAGAGGACGAGCGGGATTGGATGCATGTCCTTGTTACAATCAACCTGCTGTTCTCAGATCATGAGGCGTATGAGCAAGCCATAGACAATTGGCAAGTCCAACAACACACCCCCCGTACCAGTCTGCATGATGGCAAGAACCCTTCGTGGGAAACCTAAGCGTGTCAACTTCCAATCCCCAACCGACAAAAGGGAACTCCAAAAGATACCGGAATACTTAATGGACGAGCTAGCTGGCAATCCAGCTGCAAACTTCAAACCACTCCAGGATCTCTTAGATGAATCCAGGTGGCAATGGACTAGAGTGCATGACTTAAACCTCATGTATAACTGGGCCCTAGTTCTTGACCAATGACAAGAGATATACCAAGCCCTAGGAGACGATGAGTAGTCTGACGAAGAGGATTCTAACGACGAATACGAAGATTGCCAATCCTTCAGTGATGAAAGTGAGGGTGAGGTAGACACCGTGGAATACGACACTGAAGGACAAGAAATAGAGCAAATACGAGCAGACTCCAAGCCCCAGAAAAAGAGTATCTTCAGGATAGAGCAAGGAGTCTTGTGCATGGAATGTGATCATGCCTGGTTGGAACACGTAGGAGCCATAGACCTTGAGCAAGCAGGCCTAGCCCAGCCAGGAACGACATCAGTGCTTAGGACAGAGTTGCTGTCCGAACTGCGCCTACCAGGGGAGACCACCTCTTCTAGCAAGGACGGGGAGTTCGACTCTGAGTTAGAGGTTAGTTCGGATAGTGATCCAGAAATCCCTAGGCCACCAACGGCCAGACGCACCAAGGGGTACCTACCCGTCCACCTGAGGCGCAGACGATTAAGGCAGAAAAAGGCAAAACAACCCAGGGATACACGAACGGAAGAACAACGAAAACCGCAGGACCTCCCTAAACGATTTATGAAATTCAAAAAAGGAGATAGGGTAGTAGTTCTATTAGGTGCCAAGCGTCAAGGGGAAACGAGCGAACCGATCAAGGGACCAGCCAAGGTCAAGGAGGTGAACCTAGCCCAGGAAAGGAAAACACCCCGACCAGTCTTAATTGCCGATGACTTGACTAAGGAAGAAGAAACGAGTCTTGTCGCTCTCTTGCGAGAGTACATAGACGTGCTCGCCTGGTTCTTAGAAGAGCTTAAGGGGGTAGATCCGAGTGTCGTGACTCACAATATACCCATGATGCCAGACGCAACCCCGGTCAAGTAGCGATCGTACCCTATGAATCCAAAACACGCTCATGCGGTCAAAGAGGAGATTGATAAGCTGATGAGAGTGGGATTCATTTACGAAATTGAACACACAGACTGGGTATTGCCCATAGTCATCGTGATGAAGAAGAATGGAAAAATTCGAGTGTGCGCCAATTACAAGAAGGTGAATAATGCTACTAAGAGGGACAACTATCCATTGCCGTATACCAAGCACATGCTTGAGAGAGTGGCAGGCAAGGAAGCCTACAGTTTTCTGGTGGGCTTCTCAGGGTACAACCAGGTGCAAGTGCATCCTGCGGACTGCCTTCGCCACTGGAGTGGGGTGTCTTTGCTTACATAGTCATGCCCTTTGGGTTGACTAATGCCCCTGCCACCTTCCAACGCCTCATGTGCACCATCTTTAAAGACATGCTTCTCAAGGAGTTGGAAGTCTTTGTCGACGACCTCTGTGTCCACTCGGACCTGGATCAAACACTTAGACAAACTCCGCGCAGTCTTGGAGTAGTGTCGCTTATATCATCTCTCCTTGAACCCCTTAAAGTGCCAGTTTTGGGTAAAGCATGGATGCATCTTAGGGCACGTGGTGTCAAAGAATGGCATTGCCATTGACTTCTCGAAAGTCAAAACCTTATTGTTGACCTTCCACCCCCAATCAAGTATAAGGGAGTTCAATGCTTCCTAGGCCATACGGGGTACTATCGGTGGTTTGCACTGAACTATGCATTGATCGCCAGACCTTTGTACAAGCTGCTGATCGTCTTCGAATGGACTAAGGCATGCCAAGGAGCATACGAAGAGTTGAAAAAGGCTCTAACTACAACACCAATTCTACGAGCCCCAGATTGGACCATTACTTTCCACGTGCATATCGATGCTTCTAAGTTTGCCGTGGGGCAGTGTTGCGCCAACCTGGCGAACACAACTTAGACTATCCAGTGAGCTTTGCTAGCAGACAACTCACTGAGACGAAAATGAACTACTCGACGACAGAAAGAGAAGGATTAGCCATGGTGTTTGCTGTGAAGAAATTTCGGCACTATCTATTGGCCACACCTTTTACCTTTTTTATGGACCATCAAGCCCTACTCTATCTAGTAAATAAACCTTGTGCTACAAGAAGCATAGCTTGGTGGCTCCTTCTGCTCTTAGAATTTGACTTCTCCATGGTTGCACGAAAAGGAAAACAGCACTACATGGTTGACCATATGTCACGCATTCCCACGGGAGAAGCCACTGGACAAGGCATTGTTGACGAATTACCCGACGCCCATCTATTTAACTTGTTCAGCAAGAGAGATTTATTCAAGGCTGATCTAACGCCATATTGGGCGGATGATATAGTCCAAGTACTTGAACACGGACTACCTCATCGACCGATAGAAAAAGCCCGACTTGGGCGATTAATCCTTAAGATCCAGCCCTATCAGCTGATTGTGGGCCAACTCTATAGGCTGGGGCAAGACGGATTGCTACGCAGATGCGTATGCGAACATGAGATGCATGATGTGCTCTTTGTTGAGAATCAGCAATCACACTCACTAAACAGCCTCTTTGTATGGAGCTTCAGGGTCAAGGATATGCAGGCTAACTTATCCCATATGCACAATGGTGCCTACTGCAGTTTCCTACTTTCCTATAAAGCATTGTACTTGCTTCCTTTCTTAATGCAATGATAGTACTCTTTTCTTATCAATGAAGTGTCAATGTCATTGTCCACATACACAAGATTGTGTTTATGAGTCCAAGTCTCAATCTTGGAACCTAATTCACTTGTGTAACAAACAGTGTCTTTGTCTTCTCCATCATGAGTCCACACTTCTCATTTCATCCTCCATAGCTTCCAGTTTTGCCATGCTCTAGATCCCGCATTTCTCACACTCTCAGAGGCACACAACGGCATTGCTGAAGGGCACTTTAGTGGAGTTTCATAGGGGATTGTCCACAGACAGATGAGCAGAGGGCCGAGATGGCCAAGATTCCCTATGTATCAGCCGTGGGCAGTCTTATGTATGCCATGATAGCCACCCGTCCAGATATAGCTTTTGTAGTTGGGGTTGTGGGACATTATATGGCTACACCTGGCAAGAAACATTGGGATGCCATGAACGGTATCATGAGGTACCTGAAGGGCACAGCATATATGTGTCTTTGTTATGGTAGCTAGGATATAGGAGTCGTGGGGTACACTGACTCTATTTATGTTGGACATGCAGATAGTAGGAAGTCCACTTCTGGCTATGTGTTCACCTATGCTGGAGGGGCTATCTCTTGGATGTCCAGGGCACAGAAGTGTACGGCCCTTTCTACTACAAAGGCTGAGTATATTGCAACCACAGAGGCTTGCAAAGAGGCTATCTGGTTAGGCCGTTTGATTGCAGACCTTGGTATGACAGATGTTATGCCTACACTGCATTCGGATTCTATGAGTGCCATTCAGTTGTCCAAGAATCTGGTCTTCCATGCGAAGACAAAACATATTGAGGTGAGGTATCACTTCATTCGCGAGGTCATTGAGGACATGTCTTTTGACCTTGTCAAGATTCTGACTGAGTAGAATCCTGTAGACTTACTCATAAAGAGCCTCACTACTGAGCACTTTGCATTCCTCAAGAGATTGATAGGCATTGGATGAGATGATGCTTTTTTCTCATCCTGTTGTACATGTGTACATGTTGTACTGTCTTTTCCTTTTTCTCTCTCTCACTAGGATAGATTCACCTTTAAGTGGGAGGTTGTTGGGGGTAAAGGCGCCTCCGCCTAGCCACCCGTGTATTACTACACTGACAGTACCCGCCACGGAAGGCCCGATCACACATTGTGGTTGTTGGAGTTCCCATTTCTTGTCTCTCTCTTTCTTGATCTTGCTCTCATGCCATAGCTCTCGCGTGCAAGCTTCAATCCTTCTCACCTTTCATGTTGTGCCCTTCAGGTACCTCATGATACCCTTGATGGCATCTCGATGCGATGCGCTAAGTATAGCCATATAACATGCCACAACTCCCACTTCAAATGCTATGTCAAGAGGAGTGGCTATCATGGCATACATCAAACTACTCACTACATATGTATAAGGGATCTTGGCCATCTTAGCCTTCTGCTCATCAAACTGTAGACCTATGGACAATCAGCTTGACTAACCTTCATATGAGAAGGTAAAGGACAATCAATAGGATTAACATCTTGCAAATGAAAATGCTCAAGGACCTTCTGCATGTACTCCTTCTATGATAAGTAAAGGAGCCCCTTAGAGCGATCATGCATAATGTGCATTCCAAGATATGTGAGGCATGCCCCATGCCCTTTATCTTAAAGCTCTTCTTGAGCTAACATTTAAAGGCATCCAACTCATCATGAGTACTCCCACCATCAATATATCATCCACATAGAGGATCAAATCATAAGGCTACCATCATGAGCCTTCTTTATATGTAAACACAGATCCATATCACTGTAGAAATATCCGTGTGAATGTATAAAAGCATCAAACTTGTGATACCATTCCCTAGGTGCCTTCTTAAGGCCATAAAGACTCTTTCACAATTTGGACACTAGGTATTCCCTACCAAGGTCTGCAAAGCCCTTAGTGTTAAATTTCATGGAAGTAGGAAGGAGAGCAACACAGAGTGAAGCAACATGCTTACACTCTCTATTCTTCTTCTCATTCATTTAGCACACACATAGTGCATATACAAACTTAGGTCATAAAGACCATTCACACTAGAAGTAACACCGACTTATTTAATACACCTAACTGATCTGGCCAGACTAGCTGTGTCCAGCTCATGTCGGTCAACACACAAGTACGAGCTTGATATTCTAACACTCCCCCTCAAGCTCAAGACAACATATGTACTCCAAGCTGCTGTCTAAAACTACAAAACTTATCTTTACCCAAGGACTTGGTAAAGATATCCGCTACCTGTTCATCAGTCTTCACATGCATAAGATCAACTCGTCCTACAAGAACCATCTCTCTGATGAAATGGTAGTGTACCTCTACGTGTTTCGTCCTGGCATGATAGACTGGATTCATAGCCAGGAGTACACTACTCAGATTGTCACATAGCAACTTCACTGGAGCATCTACCTGTATGTCCAAATCAGCCATAAGCTTGAGCAGCCATGAAATCTCGCATGGCTGCCAAGGCAGCACCCCTGTACTCTGCCTCAGTACTTGACAAAGCAACTGTAGGCTGCTTCTTGCTGCTCCAGCTAATCATGCCGCTACCAAATCCAAATGCATATTCACTTGTAGATCTACGATCATATGAGCAACCTGCCCAATCTGCATCCGTGTATCCAGTCAATATCAAGGGCTTATCTCTGACATAGAACAGCCCATACTCTACAGTGGACTTAACATATCTCATAATGTGTCTAACTGCATCCAAGTGCGGCTTTCTAGGCTTCTGCATAAACTGGCTTATGAGCCCTACAGCATAGCTCAAGTCAGGCCTAGTGATGGTCAAGTAAATCAAGCTGCCAACCATCTACCTGTACATAGTCACATCCTCTACTTCAGCCCCAGTGTTCATGTCTAGCTTGACATTCTGATCAAGAGGTGTATCCAGCGGTTTGCATTCAGCCATGCCATACTTCTTCAGCATCTCTATGGCATAGTGCTTCTGCATCAACCATAACCCATTGTCAGCTGGAATTACCTCAATGCCTAAGAAATACTTCAGTTCTCCCAGGTCTTTCATGTCAAATTCAGATTTCAACATCTTCATTGCATGCTGTATGTCCAAGTCATCATCACCAGTGATTATCAAATCATCAACATATATGACCAGCACTACTAAACCACTGTCCGTCTTCTTTGTAAATAGGCTATGATCAGCCCTACCAACAGCAAAACCCAATCTCTGCAAGTAGTTACTGATCCTAGCATGCCAAGCTCTCGGAGCCTGTTTCAGCCCGTATAATGCCTTTTTCAGCCTGCATACATAATGCTGGAAATCAGGGTGCGTATACCCTTCCGGCTGAACCATATAGACATCCTCTGCTAGTCACCGTTAAGAAATGCATTCTTAACATCCATCTGCTGCAATTTCCAACCTTTAGCAGCAGCCAAGGCAATCACAGTGCGTATAGTTGCCATCTTGGCAACAGGGCTGAATGTTTCCTCATAATCAAGTCCATACTGTTGGGCATACCCCTTTGCAACCAGCCTGGCTTTGTATCTCTCCACACTGCCATCTGACTTGCATTTGATTTTATAGACCCATTTGCAGCCAATGGTCTTTTTCCCTTCAGGCAGTGGTACTAAATCCCATGTTTTATTTTCAATCAAGGCATTCATTTCTTCATCCTTGGCTACACACCAATTCTCATCTTTCACTGCTTCAGCATATGTACTTGGTTCTTTGACCTCCATCACTTTTGTCATGTACGCATAATGCTTTGCAAAGTAGCCACTGTATGTCAACCTGTCAACAGGGTATCTTACCCTCTGCGAGCGTCTAAGCTGTGGTGCACTACTCGATTCCCCTCTCTCATGAGGCAGAATGTACCTGCTCTGCCTTGTGCTAGGCGTATAGACAGTCGGAATACCAAGTTCGCTGTCTAAAGTATCACTAGACTCATAGCCCGAAGTCATTCTGCCAGGTGTCATCATACCAAATGCATCCTCAATAACTTTCTCTTTTCCTTTGCTGTCCAAGACATCATGTCTTCCCCTCACTAACATACCCGTGTCAGTGGACGGTGAGCTCCTCAATCTCCCTGTCCATGGGGATACTGTCTGACTACGAGGTCCTGTCATAACAGTACTCTGCTGTAAATCAATTGTAGAGACAATAGTGGAAGGAGTATCTGCTGGCACTGTAACTGGTGATACATACCAAGAACCCATCTCATCAAAGATGACATCTCTGCTTACCAAAGTCTCCCTGCTGGTAGAGGGATCATAGCATTTGTATGCCTTCTTCTCCTGCGAATATCCAATGAAAACACACTTATATGCTTTGGGATCCAACTTCTTCCTTTTCTCATCTGGAATATGCACATAAGCAAGACAGCCAAAGACTTTCATGTGACTTACATCTGGCTTATAGCCATACAACTTCTCAAACGGTGTCATATCATGAATGCCTGCAGTGGGAGTCCTGTTCAAAATGTATACGGCTGTCATAACAGCCTCTGCCCAACAGTAAAGTGGCATATGCTTTTCATTCATCATAGCCCTAGCAGCTTCCATTAGAATTCTATTCTTCCTTTCAGCTACTGCGTTTTGCTGCGGAGTGTAGCTGCAGGTGAGCTACCTACGAATGCCATTTTCAGCCAAGAACCCATTAAATTCATTTGATACATACTCCCCACCACTATCAGATCTCAAGCAAGAGATGTAGCATTCAAACTCTTTCTCAACCTGTGCTTTAAATTGCTGAAAAACAGCAAAGACCTCATCTTTTGTTTTCAATATGTAAAGCCAGGTATATCGACTGTAGTCGTCAATGAAGGATACATAATATCTAGAACCTCCCATAGATACATTATGAGCTGGCCCCCAAACATCAGAATACACTAACTGCAATGGACGTGTACTCTGTCGTACATTCCTGATAAATGGCAATCGTGACTGCTTACCGAACTGGCAAGCCTCGCATACATGACCAATATCTGAATATTGGAACTTCGATAACCCTGTAACCAGATGTTTCTTTTGCATAATTTGCAGCCTTTGCAAATTTACATGCCCCACTCTCTTGTGCCATATTTCCAAATCCCTAACAGTGCCAGAACCATGGGCAAACATAGTTGAATTCAGCTCTGGCAAAGAAGCATCAAGAGTAAACATTCTGCCATTCCTGTGACCACGAGCTATCAACTTGCAGCCATTTCCAAATTCTTCAATAAAGCAGCCATGCTTATTGAATCTAACCTGCAAGTTCTGCTCCGTCATCTGACCAATAGATAACAAGTTCTTCGTAATTGAAGGGGCATGCAATACATCATGAAAATTTTTCTTCCTGCCATTATGGACCACAAGAGGCACTTTGCCTTTATGCTCAATGCTATGCTGCGTGTCATCACCTGTGTATACATAGCCATGCTTTTCAGCCACCATATCCATGAACCAATCACCATGAGGGGTCATGTGATTCGACGCCCCTGAATCAATGTACCACACTGCATCATCAGATGATTTTTCAACAGCCTTATCTTTGACATACTGCATGGCAAACAGTCTATCACCAGAGTCATCTGCCTGACTGGACGTAGCATAATGTCCATGCTGCTTGGCCTTCTGATTTCCTTGCTTCTTCCAGCAATCCTTTGCAATATGCCCATACTTTCCGCAGTAGTGACAATCCTTATCTTTATTTGGATTGTCTGATTGACGCTGCTGCTGCCATGAGCCTCTGCCACCACGAAAGTTAGATCTCCCCCTGCCGCGAAAGTTTCCACCACCTCTTGTATTTGATTACTGCTGATTGCTATTACTATAGGATGCATTCTGTTGGCCTCCTCTGCCAGATCCATAGCCTCTACCATGGCTACCACGACCACGCTGATTCGAATAAAAAACTGCATCCTTATTCTTTGAGCTGCTTGACCCTATAGCTAAGCCAAGCTTCACCTCTTCATGAATCAATAATGCAACCAGCTCATTAAAATCAGGCATCTCAGCCCGCACAGATACTGAAGTGTCAAAAGACTTGTACTCCGGACCCAAGCCATTCAAGGTCACTGCAACCATATCCTCATCTTCTACCTGTGAGCCAACAGATGCCAGCTGATCTGCTATGGTCTTAACCTCTATGACATAATCTTGTATGGATCTGTTCTTCCTCTCCATGTTATTAAATTTCTGCTTCAGTCGTCATTTAGCATAGTAATGCTGCCCTAAATCCATGTTTCTTCCATCAGATGCAACCCTGTCATGCTGCGCTTTCTTCCAGGCCACGTTTGTTTTAAATGACTACTGGTTTTTAGTGTTGATACTCATTTGCATAGGCTTCAAGACTTACCACTAACCTTACTTGAGAAGCCTTTCTAGACAAAGACCAGAAAGAAGTCCTTCATGCTTCCAGCTATGGTTGTCAAGGCCACAGGATAGATCTCTTCACCACTGCAGATGACAGTTGACTCCTTTCCTCTGACTTTAGCTCCTGCAAGTCCAATGCCACACTCCCAGGCACACAGTCTTTTGCCGATTCATGGCTCTGATACCATGTTAAATTTCATGGAAGCAGGAAGGAGAGCAACACAAAGTGAAGCAACATGCTTACACTCTCTATTCTTCTTCTCATTCATTTAGCACACACATAGTGCATATACAAACTTAGGTCATAAAGACCATTCACACTAGAAGTAACACTGACTTATTTAATACACCTAACTGATCTAGCTAGACTAGCTGTGTCCAGCTCATGTCGGTCAACACACAAGTACGAGCTTGATATTCTAACACTTAGGTTGCTCCATGTAAATATCATCACACAAGTCTTCATGAAGAAAAGCAATCTTGACATCCATTTGATAAAGATCCAAGTTAAGCTAAGCAACCAAAGCTAATACCAGGCATAGGGTAGTTATCTTCACAACAAGAAAAAAGACATCATCAAAGTCCACACCATGTTCTTGCTTGAAGCCCTTAACAACCAATCTAGTATTGTATCTTGGCTTGGGTATCTAGGGGTACTTTTTAACTTTTACACCTACTTGCATGGCAAAGCACGATTGTCACTAAGTAAAGGAACCAAATTGCATGTATGATTTTTCTGTAGTGAGTCATACTCTGACTGCATGGCCCTCTCCCAAGAGTGACTATCATCTCTGCACATGGCCTCATCATAAATAAGAGACTCACCATCATTTGTCACCATAACATAATCCATAGTGGACTCAAACCATGCAGGCTATCATCTATCTCTAGTAGACCATCTCAAAACTGACTGTGGGGCCTGAACATCCTATGGAGCATTAGGGACCTGGGCCACTAGGGCATCAGTTATACTACAACAAGTTGTCTAGTTGGCTATACAATAGTCCTCCTAAAATATCACCCTACATATCTCAATGACATGCTCAATCTTCTTATGCATTTTCTCCTCATGGAAAACAACATCATGGCTACGGATAACCTTTCAGGCCGGCAAATTCCATAGGTGATAGCCAATCTCACCTTCATCTCCATAACTAAGAAAGATACATTTCCTAGACTTAGGATCCAACTTATTGTGCTTGTCCTTGAATACATGGCAGAAATCCTCACAATCAAAGACATGCGAATGAGCATATAGGAGAGGTTTTCCAGACCATACCTCCTCTCCGACCTAATAGTCAAGAGCAGTACATGGGGACCGATTTATCAAGTGTACGAAAGTAGTAACTACCTCATCCCAAAAATGTTGTGGTAAGCCTTCCTCACTAAGAATACTATGAACTCGCTTCTAAATTTTCCTATTCATGTGTTCATCCATACCATTTCGGGGTGGTGGGGTCTACAAGGCAATCAACTGATGCTTAGCATCCCTCTCATCACAAAACTACTCAAAGGCTTTAGAGACATACTTACCCCCATTATCTAACCTTAGGTATTTCAGCATATACCCAGCCTAATTCTCAACTAAAGCAAGCCAACACTAAAAAAGTAACCAAAACTTCCAATTTTTGCTTAATAGGATATGTCCAAACCTTATGCATATAGTCATCAATGAAGATAATGAAATACTTCATGCCACCTAATTACTGGTAGGGCATGGGACCATATATATTCGAATGAACAAGGGCCAAAGGCTCACCCATGCATGTCATACTAAACTTTTTATGTGTATTGCATGTCTGCTTACCATATAAACAATGATCACAAGACTCAAAACATTTATAGTCAAGGGGTGGAAGATACTGCAAATAGGCAAGTATTTTCATTCCTTTCAAGGACATTTTCCCAAGGCAACAATGCCAAAGAGATATATGTGGAACTGCATCCACTACCAAAATATGGTTAATTGACCTAGATACAAGCAAGGGATAGAGAATATTGGACTTAGCACCATGTGTAATGACAAGATTCCCACTGATAATCTTCCACAAGGAATCACCAAAAGAAACTACATAACCTGCAGCATCCAAAGTGCCAACAAAGATAAGGCTCTTTGTGAGAGATGGTACATGACATACATCATGAAAAATAAACATGAAAAGTGAACCAAACTGTAGCTAGACATCACCAATACCAACTATCTCCAAAAAGAAAGCCCCTAAATCTATCATCCAACACTGAGTATACGTTGACAAAGCATCAATCAGCTATAAAGTATCGAGAATAGAAGCTGCAAGTATGAAATCATCAACAAAATCAATTTGTATAACGTTAATCTCTTCAATCTTAATGCTTGACTTGCTCGGGACAATGCTGCAATTTTTATTTTTGTCATGTACTTTACCCTTACCCTTTTCCTTACACTTGTCTTTGTGCATTTTATAGCACTCTAGCTAAATATGCCCTACTTTCCCACAGTAATGACAAGTCAATGAGGATTGACAGCCACTGGACTTAGTGCAAGACTATCCACATGACTAAGAGCGAGACTATTGAGAGTCTCTCCCAGGGTGAGCATTACCACTCCTAACATTATTGCCTCTAATTGTCAAAGCATGAGAGGTGTAAGAGAAACTATTAAGAGTCTCTCCCACAGCGAGCATTACCACTCCTACTATTATTACCTCTAATTGTCAAAGCATGAGAGGTGTGGGAAGCATCGACATTTTTGTTAACCTCTTCAGTCAAGAGTGCACCCTCTATATCCTACAATTGTACCCTATCAGTAGGCATGTTGCCACACATAGTAGTACAAAATGTATCCCATGATTCAAGCAGTGTAACTAAGAGGAACAAGGGAAGAAGAGTACCCTTGAATTCAATCCCCTATGAAGACAAATAACTGATAATGGAATGAAACTCATTTAAGTGAGCTGACATAGAAGTTCCCTCCTTCATGTGAAGGTCCATGAGTTTCTTCAACCAATACATCTGAGAAGCGGGACTTTGCTGGTCACCACAAACGTTGTGAATCTTTTTCTATAAGTCCCATGCAGATTAGAGATAACATTATAGAACAGGTATTTAGAGAGGGACAATATGATGGTGGACTTATATAGGTCATCTAATTAATCCCAATCCTCTACATCAATAGGTTCAGGCTTGACACCCTTATGTTTCAAAGGCCTAATGTGCATTTTTTGCACTAAAACTTGCCAGATTTGAACCTTCCAATAGTTGTAGTTGTTGGTGCCATCCATCTTGTCAATATTAAAGATAGCACTATCACTTATGCCACCAGCCATAATCCAAGGCAAACAAGAGCACAAAGTGTCAAAGAAGGTTGTTGTAATTACTACAAATATCCCTAAAACCACTACTAACTCAAGTTGAAAATAAGGGGTACTGACCAAGTAATGAATTGTCCACAAACTCAATGCAAAGAACTATCAAATGGAGGTGATTGCTCACATAAATAGTGCAATAAACTACAATTACAATATGCTAAAAATGAAGTATAATAGTAAGAAATCAATGCCAAAGATGGGCAATCACACTTATAAGACAAACTACAACTGCCAGGGAATGGCTCCAACTAGCAGTGAGAGTGAATATGAAATTGGCACTAAGAATTGTCAAAGAATGAGTGTGTCAATTTGAGATACATCCCATAGGCATAACCATCATGCATAGAGTGGGTCTCATGGGTAATAGAAGAGACCAACTAAAGGTACAATGGACTGAGTAATGTAACAAAAGCTCAATACATAACCAATCAAGATGCATACATCACTAACAACATTGTGATAGAGATCAGTGCCAGCCCAAGAGGAATGTTAGATCATTCCACCAAGCATCAATTGTGTACATAAAGCATGACAAGAGAATGTACATGTCACCAAGCCCCATGGTCTCATCATTGGAAGACCCTCAAGCTCAACTACGTAACCAAATTCGCAATGTAATATCCAAGTGTCAAGTAGTGGCTCCCACTGGAACAAAAATTGAATGTTAGATGAGCAAACAAAGACATTATGTGGAAGGCATCCATACATCCAAGATCCAAGTAGCATATATTCGGAAGCATCCAAGTCAAGATGGTCAGCAAAGCATCCACTATTTGACAACACAAGTCAGAATTCATGCTTTACTTTTGAGGACATCCAAGGCAATGACTAACAAACCATTGTCACTATCCAAAGCTCCAAAATAACTCAATGCAAGTCAAGACAAAGCCCAAATGTCCTTTATACGTAGTCAAGACATATAACATCCATATTAGACATTTGACATCCAAGCAAATAGCCTGAATATCATCCGAGGATAATAGGCATATCCTAGTCCATACTAATAAAAGTGCTCAAATAAGCCCAAAATGATCTCCAATGCATTGACATAACATCCACAAGTGATCTGATACCAATGGGCATCAGTAGAAGCATCATATAAGCATGTAGAGGCATTATAGAACTCAAGGCAGCATGATATCCCAAAACTATGAGTAGCAATGACAGTGAATGTAGAGCTCAAGATCAATGTTGAATCCCAAATACAAGTGTCATGAGGTGTTGCCAATGATCACCAAGGCTGCCAAGAGTGCCAAGAGCCTTTCAGAGGTTGGAGGAGTAGTTGAACTAATATGGGGAGATCATGCCATGAACATGCGCAAATCATGCAACTTGTCCTAGGAGTACTACAGGGTGTGCTAAGGCAAATGGGGGGCAAGGCAAGCTCCAAGGGTTGTCAAGGAAGACCTGGAAGAGTTCCAATGCATCTCGAAGTAGCCTAGAAGACATGGAGTATTAAAAACATACCTTCGAATGAGAAGCCATGGCTGCCAATGAAGAAACTCTTCCAGGTCTCACACCCTTCCACCATAGCTCGCAAGAAGATTGCTCTAATACAAGTGGAAGGGTGTGAGCCCTAAAGTGGAAGCATGGATCAAAAGCAAGAGCTATGGTGGAAGGAGCAAGTTCAAGAGAGAGAGACAAGATGTGAAAACTCCAATAGTCACTGTGTGACCCCAGCCTTCTATTCAAATGTCACTGAAAGAATAAAGTGATAGTGATGGTCGCCCACCACTTGTAGTGTACAGGTGTGTAGTTATGCGGGCACTGTCAGTGTAACTAATACATGCCGGCTAGGCACATGCGCCTTTAGCCTCAACAACATGCTCTCCGTAAGCAGTCCAAAGCATTTCTTGTGCTAATCAATGAAACAGAAGTTGTTAAGTCTAATTTAACTCCACAGTAACAAGATTTCATTCATAAATTTATTTTTTTCCCTTTGACTTGCCTCTTTAATTACCACATTCACGACCCGAGGATCACCAAATAGATCTTATACTTGGTAGTCAATCTCCTTATAAAGCTCCTTATCATCACAACCAAATAGAGAAAAAGGAAATTCAGAAATAAGTAGAGAAATTACTAAATTGAAACTTAATCAAACCCAATAGCTCTCCTTTTGGAGCACCTATGCTCCTAGTCAAGAACAAGAACCAAACTTATCGTATGTATATTGATTACCATGCTTTAAATAAGATCACTGTTAAAAATCGATACCCAATACCCCACGTAGATGATCTATTGGATAAATTTCAAGGTGCCACTATCTTTAGTAAAATTGATATTAAATCTGACTATTACCAAGTTTGCATGACTCCATTAGACCTGGCTATTACCAAGTTTGCATGACTCCATTAAATCTGGCTATTACCAAGTTTTAAAATTTCAACATTGTGCTATTATATTCATTGATGACATACTTGTGTTTCATAAAAGTGAAAAAGAGCATGAAGAGCATTTATCTTTAGTTTTTCATTTGCTGAACCAAAATCATTTATATGCTAACCTAGAAAAGAGTATATTTTAACAATTTGAGATTGAATATTTGGGACATATTATCTTTGCAAAGATATACATGTCAAATCCAAGAAAAATTAAAGCCATCCATACATGGCCTAAACCAAGAAATGTACATGAAGTTAGATTATTTTTAGGTTTCGCAAGTTTCTACTACAAGTTTGTTTGTAATTTTTCATTACTTGCTTTACCTCTAACTTTGTTACTATGATTTAAGCCATAAATATTCTATGAATAACATTTCTATGCTTTCAACATCTCCTTTGGATCCTATGAAAAATACTTATTTACATGATCTTGATATACATGATACTTGGTTGCTTGCATTTATCACAAAACCAATGGGTTCCTTTTAACAATGTTATTATCTCTAATGGATTCCTTTTTTATGAAAACCATTTATGTGTTAACCTTTTTTCATTTTTTCCTTCAAGAAATCCATAATCCACCTTACATTGATCACCATGGTATAATTTCTACTCTTCACAATGTGATTGAAGACTTTTATTGGCCACATATGAATCATTATGTTTTTTCTTTTGTCTAAGTGTCTTATCTGCCACCACCAATGGATTAAAAGACATCACTGTAAATAGTATGGACTCTTAATGCCTTTACCTATCCCTAACTATCCTTGGGAGAAAATTTCCATGGATTTTATAACTAGTTTACCAACCACTTCTTCTCAAACTAATATGCTTTGGACTATCATTGATCATTTTAGTAAACAAGCATATTTGATTGCATACTTGAAAACTCTCACTACTACTTAAGCTACCAATCTTTTTCTTAAACACATATTTGTACACCATGGTCTTCCTAAAGTTATTGTCTCTAATCGTTATCCCTATTTTTGTAATCATTTTTGGGTAACTTTGTTTTCTAATCTTTGTAGTAAAATTGATTTTAGTTCAGTCTTCCATCTTGAAACTAATGGAGAAACCAAAGCTACCAATAGTGCCATTCTTGACTTAATTCATGCCTATACTGTCTCTTTCCCATGCACATGGAATCAACATTTACATCTACTACAATTTACTTATAATAATACACCTCATTTTACCATACACAAGGCACCTTTTGAAATTATTTATGGTCAAAAAATGCCAACACCAACTTTTCATTTAACTCACAATGTTCCCTCAGTGCTAATGATTGGATACATAATCATTCCAACATTTTTTACCAATTTAAGCAATTGATTGCTAAGGCCTAGTAATCTTATGTCAAGCAAGCTAATAAAAAAATTCAAGCCATGACTTTTAAAGAAGGTGATTATGTATCGTTGCACATTGAGAAACGAATATTACATGGTGTGGAAAAGAATCATAATGTGAAACTTGCCCCTAGATTCTAAGGACCATTTAAAATTATTCATTATATCAATGTCAATGCTTTCAAACTAGACTTACCTACACATTGGAAAATTTATAATACTTTCCACATTAGTCTTCTATATCCCTTTAAAGGTTTTCTTCCTACCCATCTTGTCTATGACCACCCACCTTTGATTGAAGATGACCATGAAATTTTAATTCCTAACTCTATTATAGACACTAACTATATGACCACCCGTACTGGCAATACCTATCCTTGATATCTTTAAAAATTTCAAAATCATCATGTTGAGGAAGATCAATGGATAACTACACATGCTTTACATACCTATTCAAAATTGTTAACTCCACATCCAACCAATAGCAATTGAGGAAAATTGCTATCCCACCCTCGGGATATGTTGCCAGGAGGTACCTACATGAGGGGATGAGTGCCTTAAATGGTTCTCTTTTATGTGCATGTTGAAGGAATGAGCACCTTAAATAGTTATCCTTCAATATGAGGTATGTTTTTAAGATTGGATGCATTTCTCTTAAGTGGAAGGTCGATGGGAATGCCTATCATTTCTGGGCATGAAACTTAAAGGTGTGAATGCAGGTGAACTTATACTCTTAGACTCTTTTATCAAAATAGTGATATAAAGGACCTACTTTGGGCAAAGAAAAATTCAAAAAAAATATTATAATTACATACATGGAGAAGTAGCCCACTCCATGTACAAGGAGAAAATTATACCCAATAGTGTATCGCTTCTTTCTACTTTACTTTTTCATTTGCCTTCTTTGATCTAATTTTGGCTTAAGTGAGTCATGCTATTCATTTTATGAGAAAGGTGTGAGAGGAAGAGCTTTTGTCATTTGCTATGCATGCATCTCGCATTCAATCTACGCAATAGTTTGATCTTTGGTAGAGGTGCCAAACGAGTTATAATTTATGCTTACCCAAAATCACCTCAAAGTGAGAGAGCACCCATATCCAATGGAATTGGATATGCTAGAGAGGCATTTTGGTAGTGAGACTTCATCAACTGATGAATCAAGAGATGGAGCTACTATGGAAGATATTTACCAATTGACTTTAAATGAGCTTATAGAAGCTCAGGATAGAATTAGAGATATAGATGTGATAGAGATAGACCTTGGTTCGTTAAATGATTCATGAGACCGATCAAATTAGGGTCTATGCTCAACATGGAAGAAAGGAAGGACTGTGTGTCCTTAATCCACAAATTTCACAATATATTCACCTGGAGTTATGATAAATTGAGGGGTATTCCCCCCAATTTAGCTATGCATACTATTCCCTTGAAAGAGGAAAGTTGACCTATCAGATAAAAAGTGAGGCATATGCCTTTTGAGTTAAGAGACGAGCTATTTAAAGAGTTACAGAAATTATGTAGGGCTGGCTCTGTAAACGCCCCGAACAAAGTAGTATGCTTAACAATTATGATATTTGCTTGTTTTCGAGATTTAATATAAAAGAGAATGAACACTTAAAGCTGAAAATGAAAATTACTCACAAAATTACAGCCATGAAAATGTAAAAGTAATGAAGACAAGATTGAGGGTTGAAGATGGGCAACCCCCCCCCCCGAAGGAATGTATTTCTGCTCAACCCAAGTCCCTTAGGGAAGAGCTCAGTTACAATCAACCTGAGAGTGAGGAGAAGTAATTCTCACTCTCACAAGATCATGCAAAGATGTACAAACACACATGCATTATCTATTATCCAATGATAAGAACTGATTTCTTTACAGTATGAGAGAAGAAAAAGGGGAATTCAACCTTTCTCCATCGTTGATCAGCAGTACATGGATAGAGTTTGCTTCTTGTAGTTAAAATGGAAGAAAGAGCTCAAGAAGGAGGTGCTGTAATGAATTTACAGGCTTGCTGTCTTGTAAAACAACAGTGATAGAAGAGGGAATATGGAGGAATTTGATAATGGAGAAGTGGGGGATGATGATGGGATGGATGGGGCTAGTTTCTGGCTATCTGTGGGTGCTGTACATGAGTTTGCACCAAAGAAAAATGATGATCAATGAAGAAAAATGAGCTCTTATTTATAGGAGAGGGGAGAGCTAGTACAAAAGGGGAAAGTGGAGTAGCACAAGACAAGTGTCCAGCCACATGTCATGAGATGTGACAAGTGGTGGGACACTTGGAAACTTGTGTGACAAGTGTCTTGACACTTGTCTCTTCTCTATGGCCTTCCTTTTTGGGTTGAATACTGTCAAGAATAGAAACAACCAAATTTAGTAAGCACAGTCAGAGTACAGAACTTACTATTTTTAGAATGACATCCCTATTTTTTAGGACTAGCATTTTTAGGCTAATTCGAGGCTCCTAAAATTTAGGGACCTCCTAAAATTTAGGGTTTTCTAAAAATTTAGGGACCCCCCCAATATGGGTATCATATGAAAGCTTTTTCTGTGTACATCGCAAAAATGGTATCCGAATCTTCATGTGACTTTCCTATGCAAAGAAATGTGCATTTCAAGCTTTCAGCCCACACATGCACATTATACAAGCATTTCATGATCATGCCATCTTGTTGATTGTAACTATCTGTTCTGGTGGATCTAGCCCACACTTCAAGGCATCAATCCTTTCTGTGTGCTAGTCTAACCCTGATATGCGTGAGTTCTAGTCACAGGCGCCCAATCGGGTCATATAGGTGGAAGTGTGAACTATCTTTTCTCTAACCCACCATGTGGGTCCACCATAACCTGTGACCACTCATCAGTGACCAGCTCCAATGCAATTTTCTTTATATCTAATTAGTGCAAAGGAAATAAATTTAATAAATCATTATATAGACAAATTAATGAAAAAGGATACAAATTCTGTTTCTATAGAATTGTGACAGCCCTCTGGCTTTTATTCAGCTGTCCTCAGCTGAAAAGCTTCTTGATATTGTTGTAGAATATTTGGGTAATCCTTCATGAATTTTTCATCTACCCACTGTGCATCTGTTGTGGGTAGATTCTTGAATTTTAGCAAGAATTTTCGTGTCACAAGGCCACTTCTCGTGGTTCGATCCTTGAGAAACAAAATCTTTTCAGGTTCCAAGAGTTGCTCTGTTTCTTCAACTTCTGGGGGATCTTCAGTAATGTGTTCCTTTGGTTCTGGTCCTATGTAAGGTTTTAGCAAACTTACATGAAAAGCATTGTGTATTTTCCAATGAGTAGGAAGCTCAAGTCGATAAGAAACTTCATTTATTTTCTCAATCACTTTGAAGGGTCCAAAGTATCTACTGGAGAGCTTTGGAAAAGATGAATTTTGACCAGAACCTTGTTTGAGCCTGCTTTTATCAAACTTTAGCAAGACATATTGACCTTTTTCAAAAGCCAAAGGTCTTCTTCGTTTATCTGCTTGCTTCTTTTGTCGCTCTTGGGCAACTTTGATAGTGGCTCGAACTTGATCCACTGCAGTTTTAAAATCTGAAGCAAACTCATCAGCAGCAAAAATCTTATCTTTAGTGCGAATAATTGGAGGGGGAATCACTTTACCCTATACTATTTCATTTGGAGCTTTCCCTGTGGATGAGTGCACTGTATTGTTGTAAGCAAACTCCAATAATGGAAGATATTTCTCCCATTGTGACTTATGTTCACTAACATAAGCTTTCAACATATCCAAAAGAGTGAGATTCATCACCTCTGTTTGGCCGTCGGTTTGAGGATGAAAAGCTGAGGAGAACTTTAAAGTGGTTCCCAAATTCTCAAATAAAGCACGCCAAAAGTTACTTGTGAATTTGGAGTCTCTATCTGAAATGATCTCAGAAGGCATACCATGTAATCTGAAGATATGTTGAATGAAAAGTCTTGCAGCTTGTGCAGATTTCAATGTTTTATGACATGGAATAAAATGTAATTGTTTGCTGAATCTATCAATTATAACCCAAATCATATCATGACCTTGAGGTGTTCTTGGAATACC